>NW_027505751.1:0-129660 GCF_021521415.1 Bidens hawaiensis
TTATACAGGGTAAGGATCCTAAGAGAACCATTGGCAAATTGAGAACTTTGAGAACCATTTTAGACCACTAAAAAAACCTCTAAAAAAATATTTAAAAAATTATAAAACAAAAAAAAAACAAAAATTTTAAAAAAGTAAAAAAACCAAAATTCTTATATTTCATTCTGGTTCAAAAAAAAAAAAAAGACCGAAAGTTTTTTTTTCTTTTTAAATTCTTATGATACCTATACACATACGTAAACTTTCATTTAATCTCTAGTTACGTAATGTACACATATGTACATTATTATTTACCTTAAATTATACATATGTTTATAGGAAAAAACATGTGTGTACATATTATACATATATGTATAATAAAAAAAACCGATTTTTTTTCTTTTTAATTCGTATTATACCTATACACATATGTATAACTTTCATTTAATCTCTAGTTACGTAATGTACACATATGTACATTATCATTTACCTTAAAATATACATGTGTATAGGAAAAAAACATGTGTGTACATATTATACATATATGTATAATTTAGCTAAACCGAGTTTTTTTTTAAGGGTTTTTTTTTTTTAGAAACCGGGGTGATAAATAAGAACTTTGGTTTTTTTTACTTTTTTTATGTTTGTGTTTTTTTTATTTTATGATTTTTTTATTTTTGGGTTTTTTTGTGGTCCAAAATGGTTCTCATAGTTCTCAATTCCCAAAAAGTTCTCACATGATCCTGATCCTATATATATATATATACATATATATTATTACCAATTTGTAAGTAAAAGGTCAAAACCCTAAACTTACCTTATGTGCATACTCAACATAGTTTTCATGAAAAAGCTTGAAGTACTGATGAAGAGTTGACCTCCCTTCAATAGAGTCGGCAGCAACAGGGTTCGGTGAGGTAGGCGGCACAATAACCACTTTCGGGCCTGTGAGTAATTCTTTACTTATAATAGTAGCATCTCCGGTACCAACATTTTCTTCCAAACTTTCATATTTCTTTTCTTTATCAACTCGAGCAGGAAGCAAAAGATTCCAACTTTCCATCCCAACTACAATGCATTCAAAACCAGACGTGAGTTCCACAATCCAACAACATCCAAATGAATCCGCCAACGCCAAAAAACCATATAGAGACGACAACGAGGATTCCACCTGGCACGTATTGAGAACCGACTGCACAGTTGGCGGTCTCATATCATCATCTATCCCGTTCTTCTGATTAGTGAAAGGAAGAAAATGCAACACTATTGAATCTACACCTCCATCATGAACACAGTATATTCTCTCGGGTATAAGTGGATCAATAAACAATGAAATTATGGAACCGGTCTCGGTTTTCCCAGGTAGGGCTAAATCAATAGTGGCCAATTTCAACAACGGGGGTGGATGTCCCAACCAGATGTTTTTATCAGACGATTGTTCAAATGACATAACCGATAGCTCATTGGATTGTGTTTCACAAATCATGGCAAAACCGACCATTCGGTTTTGAGAATCAACAGAGATACGTGGATGATTACCCACCATCCAAATAGGCTGTATTTCATCAGCTAATGCATCTATTTGTAACTGCCCACCGCTCCAAACCGTAACAAGGATTGAATCTTTGCTTACTGCCTTGTAAAGAAAACTGACAGCTCGGCCCTCACACTCGGTAACTTTGAATTCAGAATCTTCTTCATTTCCATGGTACACTTTATGCAAAGGTCCCTATAATTTTATAAAAACTGTTTTAAGGATTGTTTTAAATAATACTAAAAGTAGTTAAAAAGAGATACCTGCAATGGAACTGATGCGTCAAACAGAGCATAAGGATGGAACTTTAGTGCAGGTTGAACCCCGCCTTCTGCTGCTTGTTTAGCCAGTTCAGGAAATGTGGCTTCTAACCAAGAAATTGCCAGAGTTTCATTACTAGAGGCTTTTGAGCTACCAGAATTTAGTCCAAATGTTTGAGCATCATTATACAGATTCCCATTTGTACACGCTGTAACAACATAAATAAATGAGATCATAGCATCATACCATATTGCTTAAAAGGAAACATATATAAGTTTGCAACTTCACCTCCCAAAAGGAACAACTGGACATAAGATGTACACTGCACCATCACTAAACAAAACAAAAACCTGCAGAATCAAATATTACAAGTAGTTGAGCAATCGATATAGCAAAAGCATGTAAAAAACAATTAAAAGTCAACATACGCTAAATCGATCCCACAAATGATCCCCACCAAAAGAGAAGTCAACAGGGCATATTGATGAGGCATTCCTTGATCGACCACGTGAAACTGGCTGTAAATAATATTCTTGCTCTGGTTGCTCAATAGCTGAGGACAAATCATAAAGCCTACAAAATGCGAGATACAGTCATAAACTACAACTAAATAAAACAACCAATGAGAAATGAAAACTCAATTGCAGACCTGAAAACTGAATCAGAAGATAGAATTCCAAGATGAGTATCACTATAAGGGTGCCATGAAACTTTCAAAGTCCGTATTGCATTGTTCGTGTTGAGGTAGAGATTCGAGCCAACATAGATCGTCCTGCAAATTAGTAAAATGAAAGTGTTTTCGAAAGAGATGCAGTAATACAACAGAAAAAAATTAAGACCCAAAAGTTATATTTATTTAATTACCTGCATATAACAGAACTATCTTTTGATGAAGAACGCCCATACAGATACATAACACATAATCCATTTGATCCTTCTAAGAGCAATGCTGATCCGTGTCTGTTGATTGTAATTCTATCTACCGTGAAATTAAGCTCCACGTCAGGTCGCAATACCTATAGTGTACAAAACACATTCGCAGGTTATTCATAGGGCTGTAAACGATCCAAACTGAACCGAACAATGCCTTGTTCGCGTTCGTCCATTAAGTATTTATCAGACAAGCAACTGTTCACAAACACCTAACCTACCGAAATTTATATTTTCGTATTCGTTCATATATGAACTTGTCCGTGAACGGTTCACAAACACAAACAATGCTTTATCTTATTTGGTTAACCGAGAATGGTCAATGTCAACGGTTCGGTCAGTTACCAAGTTTGTGTTGGTGTTTTTTTTAGCATTCATACTCATAAGTTAATTCACATATAAAGTATAATCACATAATACTCATGTATACACTTATTTAATTGTTAATAATTTTGCTTAAATCTATATGATGATATTACAAACTTTTAATGAACAAACATAAGCAAACAAACATTAACGAACGTAAATCAACACGTTATCAAATGTTCACGAACACAATTGAACGAACTTGGCCTCTGTTTGTGTTTATTCAATTAGTTAACCGAACGACATTCCTTGTTCACGTTTATTAAACGAACATGTTTATTAAACGAAAGAGCATAAACGAACTTCCTACCGAACAGTTCGCTAAAGTCTAGGGATGTGCACAGTTCAGTTCGGTTATTAGCCTAGCAAAACCAAAGTTATCGGTTAATCTATATATTAACCAACTGATTTTCAGCTAAATGAATCGATTTATTCCGTTAGTTTGTCGGTTTTCGGTTCGGTGAACTCCGGTTAATAACCAAAACCAATCTTAACCCTCCATATCAAAATTAATGGACAAGATTATTTCTTATCATTCCTACAAAAAATATACTTCCTATTATAACATAATACTAACCAAGGGTACAATAAAAACTGATAACCGATTTATGTTAATTCAGTTTTCGGTTAATTTCGGTTTGGTTATTGCTCACTCGTAGGCTCAAACATAGTTCAACGGGCAACTACAGCAAAACCCTAATTATTAACATTTTAACCATATAATTTCAAATACTGACTGCATTTGCAATTAAAACAAGTTATAACTTCAAACCTTTGAAGGCGAAGTGGCGAGAATAAAGCTCGGGTCCGGTTCGCCAAACCGAAGCGAAAGCCGATGGAGAGACTGCGTGTTGACATTCCAGTAGTATAAGCGAGAGGCTCCGTCCCACGCCATAAGATTCCGCTTCCTCTGAATAATACTATTATTATTATTATTATTATTTGAAGATGAATTGGAGGTGGAGAAAACGGGGTGGTTTTGAAGAGGAAGCCAATCCACGTCATCGGTTGCCGGAGTAGACGGTGACGGTGATTGTGACTGTGACTGTGACTGTGACTGTGACTGTGACTGTGACTGTGACTGTGACGGTGGTGTTGGTGTTAGGGTTAGGGCTTTGTTGGTGTTGGTGTTTGTGGTAGGTTCCGGTAAGTCAAAATTGAATCTCATTGTTTGTAAAACGACGACGTACAGTTTGAATCGCCGAACGGTGGGTGAGTGTGTGACTCGTTTGGTAGCCGAGTGTATTTGACTCCATACAGGGCTCGGCTGGTGTCTCGTGACAAGTGCACGAAATTTTGCTTCGAAGTATTCTGAGGGCCTCTTCGTTCGTTTAATTTTGTTTTGTTCACTTATCTTTATTTTGTGTATTTGAGATTGTTACAATAAGTAAATGACTATGTGTTTTGTTTGTTCGTGTTACAATTATCGTCGTTCTCTTGTTTTATACGAGGTTCATTTTTAGTACTTGTCTTAGGCGTTTGAATTCTCGAAGATGGCCATGGACCCGCCATAGATGAGAAAGACCTATAGCCCAATCTAAACCCCTTCATAAAACGCTTGATGAAAGCCGAGTAATTTTAAATAAAATGTAAATAATTAAAAATGAATGCCTTCTGTGGGACATTTGAAGAAACTTCGTTAGTATAAGTTACCTCCTTGTTATTCATTTTGTTATTGGATAATAGATTAGAAGATAGAAACTCATGTATTATAATATACAAATTATAATATAATAATAATAATAATCATATTATTATTATTGTTGTTGTTGATTCCATTCCTCTAAGAGTATTATCATCCAACCCTTTATTTTATGTGAGGGGTATTTTTATAATTTAGAGAGTGATTTTCGGTGTTGTGAGTGAACAACTTTTATATTTTAGAAAAAGTAGTTATTTTTCTGTATATTTGAAAAATTACCGTTCACCTCATATAATTTTTTAATATTTTTTGAAAGTGGTTATGAGTGAGGGAAAGAGAAAAGTTAATGAAAAAGATATAAAAAAGTATTATTCAATTGAAATAAAGAGAGAAAATATAATGAGTTTTAGTGTAAGTTTTAGTTTAGAGATAAGGATTAGGATGAGAATGCTCTAAGGAATGGAAAAAAGAAAAAACACATCAATAAAAGAATGAAAATTTTATATTTGAAAAGAATTTATTCATTATGTAATGATTCATTCCATTATCACATGACAACAAACATGATTTTTTTCATTTTTTTGAAATGACCTGTTTCATTATGTCTCCCATCTCTTATCAGACACTACCTAAAAGAAAATATCATTAATTCAAATATTTTGAATTAATCATCAAGCCTAATCCATGTAGAAAATCAAGACTACGTATATGCCATATATTTATAATTATTATATCATTTACTGTACATAATCTTGTTCTTGATATTTGCTTGTAAATTTGTTTTATATATATATATATATAGTGCATCCATTATAATTCATAATTTATTCTATTCTCAATAAACTACCAAATAAAAGAAAACATCTATTCCCAAAGTATGAAAATAATTGAAATGGAAAATGCATGACAACTACACTTCACACGTAAGAATGAAAACATTAAAAATGAAAAATACATAACAACCACACTCCACGCATGTTTTATTTCATTCCGTGTTCTATTTATTCATATCAGGCACTGCTTAAGAGTTTTGCAATAATGCCACGATAAATACATAAACTTCTAAAATTCAGAGTCTTCAAGGTACATATAAATAATCATATTTACATTAGATATCAATCATACTAATTACATTCATTAACGTATATATATTTTTAAAATAAATTAGCAAACATAATGCAAGATCTTTTGTCCTCAATAACTTAATTACTATACCAATGAAGTTTCTTTTACCTGTTCAAAAAATCAATTAATTTCAATATTTGAATTTAAATATTTGATAGACCACTAAACTTTCTCCTATATAACAAGCATCAAAGGTTCACATAATATAAAAAGAATGGACAAAGCCATGAGATTCCTTGCATTGTTACTCATTCTTGTGGCACCACCATGTTGCTTGGCCGGTCCACTGCCACCGAAAGCTAGCTGGAATCATGTCCTCCACATCAAAGACAAAGATGTTAACGATCTAATGTTTTGGTGTGAAGCTCCAGACGCTCGAAATGTGGAGATGCTTGAGGATTATACGCTTCAACCAGGCCAGGAAGTTAAATTTGTTGTATATATCGAGCGTTTTTACCAATGCCATTTCAAGCAGTAATCAAGAGAGAAATATGTTACAGTTTTTGTTGATGATATGATTAGTGATTGTGTTGGGGGGTTTGTTAAAGATTGTATATGGGAGGCAAGAACAGATGGTTTTTGGTTTTATGATAACAAGAAACATTGGATTAAAAAAGATCATTGGTAGATCAATGTTATTTTGTTGGTGAAATGAAGTGCTTGTGCTCTCAGTTTTTGGTTATGATGATTATTGTTACATTCATTACCATATTTAAAAGGTATAATTTGATTAGCTTAATAATTTATTTTGATTTTGTGTTGTTAGGCAATATCATCGTTGCACATGCTTATCTACACATCAAGTTGTTAGCAATGCAAATACCAGTGAATGCTAATTCAACCACAATTAGTTATACAACTTATACCAATTGCTTATTTGCTTCAAATACAACAAGTATGGCAACTTAACAATTGCTTTGATAGATGCCCCTATTTTAAAGCATCTACAACCAACCTTTATTGCTAGTTGATAAGTCTTGTCATGCCATGTATAATTTTGCTTAATCGATCACCTAATAATAATAAACGATATTTTAATTTTAACGAAAAGCATCACAAAATTCTCATGTTCCTACACCTTAGGTTTACAAAAACTCACCAACTCAGAAAAACTCATGTAAGTCAGAAAAACTCACCAACTCAGAAAGAACAAGAGGTAAAGGATCAATTGTTCTAAAGCTACGATTAACCGAGTTAATTATTCTAACCAGGTAATTCTGTGGTAGCCTTATGTAGAATTAGCACTGCATAGTTCATACGTCTTTAGTCAAAATTAAAAATTTGTATTACACTAGAACTTTTACAAATTACAATAAGCTTTTACAATGAACGTTTCAGTTAACTTTGAATGTAGTTTATACAGATGAAGAATTTCACCTAAAGTAGAATCTCTATAATTTAATACTCGATAAAATTAATAATTTGTCTGGTCTCAACTTGGGACCACTACAAAATTGGACCTCAATAGATAAAATAATAATTTTTTTGATATCCTAATGTAAGTATATTGGTTTCTGCAGAACTATAAATTTATAATTACTAAAACATTCCAAATATCTAGGATTGTCTAGTAAAAAAATGAATCTATAATAACTTGTTTTTCTGTTAACTTCAAATCTATATTGAGTTGATCATCTTTAAATCTCCCCATATTGCACTTAAGAGTTGAGGCACTGTATTCTTATATTGCAACAAAAAGTTGTGAAGAGTTGTATATGAGAATTTTGAAGGTCCTTGTTTCTGTTTTATTCAAATAGGTAAAGTGAACGGACATAAAAAATTTGAAAGTCGATACATTAATTAGATTTGCTGCCAACCCTTTAAGTTAATAATTCATTAATTTATCGATTTAATAATATCTCATTAAATTAATAAAATATCCCGGTCCCAACATTATTAATTTATAAAGGTTTTACTGTATTTATACGACTCTTTCTAAAATTCATTCATTACCTACGAAAAGTGACAATACTCGACACAAGGTCAGTTTTACTATCCATATCCCTTTATTTGCTGATAACAACTCAAAAGTTCTTGTCCTTGATCCTTTAGAATCAACAATAAATAAAAGAGAAAATAATTAAAATGGTTCATTTGACCATACAAATTCCTTGACTAATCCCCTGGCTCTTTTCTAAACGGAATGATCCACTATAATAGAATTGACACCCGGCAGATCTGTCTCATACCCTTCCGTTTTTAAACCAATCACATCTTGAAACATATACACTTAAACGGTCGGGCCTGACCGTTTTTGTGAAAAGAGAACGTTTGGTTTTGGCGCCGACCGTTTAGTTTTGGCGCCAACAATTTAAAAACCGACTGTTTAGTTTTGGCTCCGACGGGCATGATGAAACGCATAATTTTCTGGGATGCATGTCCAACGCTTCATAATCGCAATATCCGCAAGAAAAAAGAAAAGGCAAAATTAAATTACTAAGTAATGCGGTGTTCCTCTTTAAATTGTTTAGTTGTAATCTTTTCAACAATAAGTAAAAAAATTCATGTTTGTCTCGAATTCATATTTGGAGTCTAATCACTAAATTAATTTAGTTATGGAAACCGATTGGTATGTGATATGTGGATATCTAAACTGAGAAGTATATAAAGGCGTTACCTGAACACGGCAATGTCGTCAATGAAGGTGACCCAAAGGCCACAATATGTTGTAGCATACTTATTTATGTTATAGATTTGATTTCAAATTGTTATAAGTTGGTGATAAAGTACTATGAAAGCCATCCTTAGCTAATTTCTATTGTGAACACTGCTTCCATAAGGTATAATATCTTGTACAAGTATGACAGAACATTTCTACACTTGTGGATGCAATTGAAGAAATTTTCACGCAAACAAAGAATGCCCGTATCGAAATCCAAACCGATAGCAACATTAACAAATGACGCGTGTTCCCAAACGTCGAAGATCTGGGGAAGTATTAACTTTCATACATTGCAAGGTATTACATTGTTTCCTTCTACAAAACCTCTTCAAAAGCATAACATCCTGACTCGCAATAATAAGCCAGTGGTATACAATCTACTAACACACATCTTTCATGACTTGTTGGGTTATACCATCATATAATTACTTTTCTACATAGTAGAATAAAGGTTGATTTAAACCTTAGCAAATTACCATGCATCACTTTGTAACTAAAAATTTAATCATTAGTAATAAATGAAATGAAAATTTAGGAGGGAGTGATAGAAGGCTAAATAAGAGTATTTCACGTAATAAATGTTTCTTACATGTGTCCTTAAGACATATATATATATATATATATCAGAAAATCCCAATATTTAAATACAGACTATATAGTTCTTATTAGTATTCAGCAACAAAACATAAAATATTAATTCAGCTTTAAAGACTCAATACAAATTATCCAGCAACCTTAAAAAAAACAAAACATAAATCACACAAAACAAAACATAAATCACACATTTACGGGTTCAGCCTATTTGAACCCAAAGGCCTTCACTTGGAAGTTGGCATGAACCACAAACAAGATATAATGGTTTGCCGGAGCAATGTTGATCGACAACGGCAACATCACCTCCACTTGATACGTGTGACAAGCCGGGTGTTCCGCCCATCAAAGATCAACAACCTTTGGTTCATGGAAAATGAATGGGTATTAAAAGGAGGCGCCAACAGTGTCACTGACACTTGTTTTGGGTCCACGTGACATCATCTGATATCTCGTTATCTAGCAATCTCTTAATATACACTTATATTCAGAGCAATCTAGTCTGATTCTCACGCCGGAGGGTGGTCACAAGGAGGAACCCCCCCATTCTCAGTGACGAGTTTACGGTGTCTGTTTTGCAGGTCCCCTGAAGAACAACCTTCTCTGCTGGACCTCATCTTCGTGGGAAACATTACTTAACCCCCAGATTATCCATAATCTGCCCCGGGTCACCTAGTGTTTCTTCAGAATGGGTATTAAAAGGAGGCGCCAACAGTGTCACTGACACTTGTTTTGGGTCCACGTGACCTAAAACCTTGAACTGAATGATCACTTTGTCCCCATACCCGAATTTGGTCAGGGGACCAGGTAATATCGTGGGTTGTGAGTCAGATAATCTAGAATCCAAATATGATGGCGAAAACGCCTTGAACCTAAGTTCAGTGGGAAAACGGACATGTGAGTAATTATAATATTTGTTAGGGTTACTTCCCGCAACAAGCACCCTACCATCATGAGCTAAAATCGCGGTACATTCTAGGTATGCTACTCGGGGTTTGAATATTAAACCGTTGCCCAAATGGGTTATTCGGATTGTAAACCACCGGGTTCAGGTTCGTGGAGTACCATCTTTTATTGATTAAAGCTGACGGGATCTCTTTCCAATCACACTTATCACACGATTTGAACCCCCCGTTTGAACAACGCTCCCATCGGGTAACAACGAGGCAGAGGAACACCAAATGTCTGTCAGAACCAAATGTCTATTTTCAACGTCTTGTCACGTGAGTCGTTGCGGCATTTGCCGTCGGGGAGGGAGATTTTAGAGGCACCGTAGTCGGTACGGTCGTACATTAATACTCGGTCGTTAGGGAGGAGTTGCATGTGCATGACATTGATGCCAACGTTGGATTGGAGGAGTGTCCAATTGGAGGTGGGTTTGATATTGGTTGCCGCAGTGGCGGTGGTGGTAAGGAGGCAGATGATCATGAGTAGGCTTGAAGCCATGATCGAGTAAGTGAGTGAGTGGTACTAAAGGAGTAAAGGTGGAGGGTTTAGGTCAGAATATATATATGTGCAATGGTTAGGATAAACACTACAATGACAACCATATATGCTTAGTATTTATGACAATCTAAACGTTCCGAGATACAGCTAGAATATGTATTTTTAGGAATCAAATTTTGATTTTTTTTATTTGAGATTACACTATTATCGTGAGAAGTGTACAAATAAGTAAATACAGATAACTAAAGTAATTATTATTACACTATAATGTTTGAATTATAGTAATTATTTTTACAATATTTTATTTTTTATGGTATAAATATTTTGTTCAAAACTGAATTACTCTGTTTATTTGCATTTTAGTATTTTAATTTTATTTGTATCGGAATCCGTCCCTTAACCATGTTCATCTAATTAAACTTATATTATTTTATCCATTTTGTTTCTTGTTTTTGACTTTTTTTTCATATACAAAATTTGCTACAATAAGAATATATGTGCAATAGGAAATACATATTTTGATTTCCTTTTTTCTTTTATTGGTAATAATAATATATCATAACACTCTGATCAGATGCAAAATTAGGATGGAAGTTTAATATCTTAATTAATAATTAATATTGATTATTGAACAATTAATGTCGGTGAGATATTACTAAAATTGAAAATTAATATCGTATTCAACATGCGTGCATGCTAGCTTTACAATGGGTGTTAATTATCGTTTGCAATATTGGTGAAATGAACATGTGCACAAATGATATAATATATATGTACGAGACATTCTTTAAAGACAAAGCGATCGATATACATGATCAACATGACTATGTTGTACAACATATAGTTATTAATTATAGAGATAGTATAGTTACATAATATATATCACTGTACATAACTACATATATTGTTTACCAATATATAGGGACTAGGGAGATATTGTTTCCAAGGTTAAAGCATTGTAATTATTTATATTCACACTAATATACCTTTTATACAACAAATCTTTCTGTTACACTGACTGTACTAGTTATCCATGTTCTTAGAAGATTAATAGTTTAGCCTGTATATGTAAACAACTGCGGATCTCATTTATACTAATATACCTTTTCTATAACTCTTTGGGTATGTTTGGTAAAACTAGTTGGAAGCTGAAAGCTGGTAGCTGTAGCTGGTAGATGGTAGCTGGTAGCTGTAGCTTTTTAGATATATTTAGGTGTTTGGCAGAGTAGCTGGAGCTTTTTAGATATATTTAGGTATTTGGCAGAGTAGTTGGAGCTTTTAATAAAACTAATTGGGTGCCAGCGTGGTGCGGCGGAGTGCGCGCGCAACATGTGATCAACCGCATAATCAGTGTCGGTACGTGATTCATTTGATATTAGTGCACGCATAACCCGAATGCAGACGTGTACTTCGTGCAAAGGCAGCAAACGTGTAAAAAAGTTATGAACTTTTAAAGAGTCATGGAGGTAGTTAGTTTTGAATAAAGGTAAAATATGTAACTATTATATAAATTAACAAAAGTTGATGAAAGTTCAAGTACCAAAATTGTAAATTCAATTGTAAAAGCCTGAAGATTTTTCTCAAACGCTAGTCTAGTAGCGTTTAGAAAAAGAGCTTTTTCTCCTAATATAAAAGCTTTAAACCCATTGAACCAAACAAAGCTTTATGTTAAGTAGGAGCTTTTTCTTAAAAGCTTTAAGCTTGAAACCCATAAAAGCTCCTTATCAAACATACCCTTTATTTTACAATGACTGTACTAGTCCTACTACATCTCTTATAAAACATAATTTATAAAATAGTTTCATACTATTTTTTCCAAAATATTTATGATAACTTATTGTTATTTTAAGGTCTTTCCATTTTCATAATGGAACAACATGTTATTATCTTTTTGCATACGTGTACACGAAGCTGCAATCCGATGACACACTCACACGCGTCAAGCAGTTTACAGCTCAGATCATGTGATAACAAGTGCAGCTAGCTAGTGCCACCCAAGTCCAACTATACGCATTTTCCGTTCTCACTTGAACCGATTTCTGAATACAATACACAATGGAAAATCTTTTATTAACAGCAACCAAAGGATTCAACTACAATGGTAGGTAAGCATGCGGGTAATAAGCTACACTGTCATCCTTTTTACAATGGAAAATCAGATCCTACTGAAAATAAATTTATCATTCTTCAACGTCGATGAGTTACTGTGTACGACCCAAATGTTATTGGGGACAAGAGACCCAAATATATAAACCAATTAAACAAACTAGTTGATTGTAACCCACGTGTTTCGACAGAAGACCGGTAGGTCTTGGTGATGCATGCTATGTTGTTTAATAAACGAGCCCGAGCACTGTGTGTGTTCGTAATAATAATAGTCTACGCAGGCCGTACTCGAGCCATGGTGTAAAAAATAGCAATTTATGTATACACACACATACGTACATAAAAGGGGTGGGATCCTTTATAAAAAAATTTAACCTACTCAACATACAAATAACTAGTGTAATTACAGTTTTAAACTAGAATATTTATGTTATAAAAAATAAAGTAATGTAATAATAATTATTCTAGTTCAAAAGTTATAAAGTAATAATAATTACTTCAATTATTTGTACACTTCTTATGATAAAAGTCATTTATATTTGATTCAAACACTATACATTAAATTAAATAAGTTGGCTCGCAAGCCGACTTGGACTCGGCTAGTTTATAAATCAATTGAACCCGAGCTTGCATTTTGTGTTTGTGTGTATCTATACTATATAATAAATAAAAGTTTCCTCTTACCACCCACATGTCATTCTCATATGAATTCTAACTCTTTTTCCCCGCCTCTATCTCCTATTAATTGTACATTAATTCATTTTTAAAGTTCTCTTTATATATTTTTTGTTTTATGATTTCTCTAATTGCTTTTACAAAACGTATTTTTATTTTTAAAAAGCGTTAGGTTTGTTTATAAAACATGTTTATAAACTAAACATTTTCATTATTTAATTTGTCTAATATAAATTATATCTCATATATATATATAAGGTATATATATAAGAAAACATTTACATATAGATGAAAAATTTTAGCTTCTAAAACTTACCTAGTGGGCTCATTATCAAAAGCGCGTGGATCATTAACTGAACCCAACCCGCCTTTTTTCCCTTGTAACTGTAATCACCTTCTTTCTATCCATATATTGCCGATCAAAACCTTATTGATTCTCTTTTAGTACACATTATTTGACTGATCGAAAGCTTTCTTCTATTGATGACTGGTTCGTATTGTTCCGATTGTACCGTTTATGCTCTCATAATTCTATTTTACTTTAGTTTTTACCATATTTTTAGTATATCATCTAATGTTGTATCAAAAGAAGTATTTAGAGATTTGTGATTTACTTTTAAGATTGTAAATAGTAGTTATAATTTAACTTCATATACTTATTTAATGTATTACTCAACTTTATTTAACAAAAGTTATCACTTACAAAATTTAAGTTATCAAATCCATGTAAGACATGGGTACCTAACCTAGTTTGTGTATATATGAGGCTTTTCTTTGTGGTGTAGTACATAAGAGGTACGTAGTGATAGCAGTATGTGTTTGTTGTCTTGAAGATAATTAGAAACATATGTCTGGATCCTACTAGGACCATTTAGTTTTCTTCTCAATTAACCACTACATATTTATTTTGTATACCTATTTTGTATACCTGAATTAATTTGTGTAGTTTATTCCTGTACATTTATAAGTCTTAAAACTCCTCTCTCTTTCTCATGTCATGTTTCTGTCTTTGCTAGACTACGTGCATATAACTTTCTACTTCATATTACTTTCTAAACACAACATTTTATATGTTTCGGTTCTGATTATTAATCCTATGATTTGTATACTTGTTTATTCTAAACTCTTTAAAATGAAATATTAATTGTCACTGTACCATCAAACTTAAGGTATAGTGGTAGTCAGCTAATCAACTGAGCGGCTGAAAGTTAACGTTATCCGGAACAACCTAGACAATATTAGTAAATATTGTTATCTATATATGATTTTTTAATTTTCAATGCATGTTGGTATTCTTTGTGAAAGTGGAGATGGAATATTAGTTGAGGTTCGTTTGTTGTTAATCAATCAAAGGTAATTAATAATATTGTGGTTAATATATGGCATTTTATTACTAGGTTGTTAATGGATTGGTTGAAAGAGAGGATTGGCAAGCGACACTTAAGATGGCTCATGGTTGTTGGAGTAAAACATGCAGGTTTCTTTAGGCTAATAAACGACCATTCGAGCACGAACAAATTATGTTGTTTACATATGGTAAAGGCTGTTTTGTTTAGTGATAGTATTGTAGTATTTGATTTGTGTCTCATTGGCATTGTTGTAGTGTATGCAGCTCTTTCATAAGCATGAATGTGTATATAGTATGAGTTGTAGGAGTTCGCTTTTGATTTGTTGAATTAAGAATTAACTTACGAGTTGCATGTCTTTATCTCTGTAAGTATTACCCGATCTTAAACCATCTTCAAACACGTTCATTTTGCGTGCCACTAGACTGAACATCATTTTACATATGGAAAAACTTCACCAAAGAGTAACTATTATTCCGTTTCATAATATCATTCAAAAACATTTTGCTCTTTTAAGATCACTCAACTTTAATGATAGTTTTTTTTTTAATTTTTCAATTAATTTGAAATAGAATGCAATAGTGAATAAAAGATTCACGAAATAACAAAAAGGTTTCATCAATGATCTAGTGGTATGAGGTCTATCTTTTTAAAATGAAGATGGTGGGTTCAAATCATTGAAAAATACAAGATGGATAAAGAGGATTTTCGTTGAAAAGAAATTTATTGTTAAAAATAAAAAAGTTTTAAACATCCACAATTATTTGTTTTTGTTTATAACATTCCGGTCTAAAATCCTAATCTCTATTCTCAGGCATTTTAGTAGGTATCCATGGGTTAAAAATATATATATGTGTCATATATATAATAAGCAACCAGATGCGCTGAAAAACCAAAACATTCCCAATTAATCATAACCCTAATTCCATCGATCTCATTAGATCTTGGATTTCAAAACCATCGTCTCAACCAACAGGTGATGTTATCTCTCTTTGATAGATTTCTCCAATATTGGTCTAAGTTCGAATTTTGATATTACTTTGACTATCCCAATTGTAGGTTTAATTATGAATACACTTTTGACTAGTTTTTCTTATTATTCATTTCATTTCTTATTATTCTTTTTGCAGGTACAACATATGCACATGACAGATACCGCAGCTGCAGATTATGCGACAGTGGAATTGATTGTTAATACACTTTTGACTAGTTTTTCTTATTATTCATTTCATTTGATTGAGGGTGTTCATTGAATTGAATTGATTTATGCGTGATTGTTATATTTGATGTGTTTTATCTTAATTGAATGGTTTCATTGTTGTTTTTATGCTGTGAAGTTAATTATTTGGGTCATGTAAAGAGACATTTGTTATGGAGATGGTATCATCAGGATAGACATTTGTTTTAATCTTTCTTTGTTTTTATCTTTCTTAACAAACATATGTTGTTGGTACATGTTTCTTAGAGCTTAAGCTTCCATCAAGAGAATGATTTAGAGATGGAACCTTCTTGAATAGGTATGGATAGTTGAATACTGCTATGGTGGTGCAGGAACTACTGTAATAGTCATAAATATAATTTTAGATATATGAGACCAAAATAGTCATAAATATTTTGGCTTCTAATGTTTTTAAATGATTTGAAATCAATCAAAGAATTAAAATTTGTCAAAAAAGAAACAAATATTAATATAAAAAGTAATACTGTCAAATTAATTTAAATGTATTATTTTATGTGGAATATTAATATTTGGTTTGTTAGCTAAGGTTGGAGGCGGCAGCGGCAACGACGGCAATGGTGGACAATTGGAGTTTTAGCAAATTTTGCAAACAAATTATACTACTAATGGAATATCACTGAATTAGACATTACCTTATTATTTATTAATAGTTTTAAATAAAGCATTCTTATTGAAAGAAACGAGTGTTAGTTTGAACTTAATAATGAAAATGACGATAAATAGAAAAAAGTAAGACATGCGTGATTTGAAACAGACATACACGGTTAAACCAACAATGTTGATCTAGTATAGATGAAATCGAAGATTTAAATGATTGTTTTGGGTGAATGACATTCTATAGAAATAAAAAAAACCAAATTCGAATTAGTGAATATATATATATATATATATTAATATTCATTCAATAATATATGGTTTTGAATTTTGATTCCAATATATATATACATGCATGCATATGCATCCTGTAGTGTACAAAACTTGAAAGGCAAAAAAGTCAAACTAACTACAAAAAGTCAGGTAACTGAGACTTGGGATATGTGGTCAAATATCCAATACATTGAGACATGTATGTCTCAAAACAAAACATAACATAAAATGAGCATTGGATGTTTGAGCTTATTATTAAAATAAGAAGTCAAATGCTAAAATGTATACAAGTTATAGATAGAAAAATCAAAGTCACATGCTCCCAAATGTCAAAGATTAAAACCATTGTTTCTAGATGATATTATATAACCATATTTTACACGGCTTTATTCTTTCATAGACATGTGAACATGAAACACAAAGCTTGAAATAAGGTAAGAAAATGGCACTAAAAAGATAAATCTTGTTTTGAATTTATCAACTTAGGAAAAATAAAAGTATTCGAGCTTTATATTGTATTCACACTAATAAGTAGAAGCTATAGAGATTGCAAAATGTGAGTCTGTCGTTATTAACAGCTAATGATAACCAAAAAGAACTTAACAGACTCTTAAGACTGACAAAACTAATATTTTAACCCTAGGGTAAACGCTCACAATGACGTGATCACGTGAAGTTTGAGACAAATATGATTAATCTGTGTGGAAGCCAATCACTTGGTCACGAGGTCAATAAGCTGATCAACTGTAGAAATACACTGAAGTCATATAGGTTATGCTAAAACCATTCCACAAATATAATGTAGACTTAATTCAAGATAATTTATATGTAGATAAAACATTGTATTATGAGTTAAATATGTAGTTCTACTGTTGTCAAATCAAAAGGTATGATGAGTGATGACAAAGGAATAATGAAGGCCTTTAAAAATATGAGTTAATTACTTATAACCATGAATAGGGAGATTTAGTGCCAAAAAACATATAGCATCTAATGGTAAAATGACAATGATAATGACAATCCATTCATATAGTCAACATCAACATAAACTAGAGCAAGATCACATGAACATTAGATAATTAAGCTTTTGGAGAGGTGCTTGAAGGTACCACATAAACATTGACAACTATCCAATGTATATTTTAAAATTAAGGTAGTGAGTTCAATTCCCACCAACAATATATTTTTTATTTTATTATTCATTAAATAAAAATTGTAATAATGGAAACTTATACACTTGGCACCTATATGAAGGGTCTAGTTGAATGGCATGTGTAAAGCATGTGTTGCTTTAATATATAGGTAGATGTGGACATATGGTCAGAGCATGTATTTTTCGAGGACATGAAATTTTAAAAAAAATTCTCAATATAACGTGTATATATTTTTAAAATATCCAAAATCTTATGTTTATTGCTATTTGATATGTCATAAACTTATTCGAATGCCATGATTTTGCTAATTGTTATATTTATTATTAATATAACTTTAATCGTCATTTAAAAAAACACTATTAGTTTGTTAAGGTTTAAGAGACATTTTTTCCGGCTCGACCAGGGCACATGAATTCTCATAGCCGCCTCTGTTTATGGAGAGAACAGCTTATGTAGGTGTGATGTGACTGCAAAATGAGTTACATACTTACATCATTACATGTACATTATTTAGGATCCTTGTGCATAAATTAAGAGAAATTGACATGGATTTGGTGCATCAATATTAATGGTTGCGGTTTTAAATAGAGGTGCGTATAGTTTGGTTGTTGGCCTTAACTAAAGTAACCAATCGGTTTTCGGTTAATTGATTTATTTTTCAGTTTTCGTATTGGTTAATTTTAGTTAATAACCAAAATCAAATTTGGTCTAAGGTTTACTTAAAAGTACATGAAATAGACGCATAAATACATAATATGAAGGTATAAATACATGAAATGATGGTATAAAAAATGAGATACATGAAACTAAGATAGAAAACCTAGAAATATATGAAAATATGAATGGTTTGGTTCGGTTATCGGTTAACCGAGGAAACAAAAAATAACCGATAACTGGCGTTCAGTTTCACCAGTTTTCGGTTTAGTTCGTTAACGATTCGTTTATTGATCACTCATAGTTTTAACTGCCTAATGAGTTTTGGGAAGGTACTGTAATTTTCTTTAGATAAAGCTGGATTAATAAAGCAGATACGAGTTAATTTTTAATACTTTCTTTTATTGTTTTGTTATGTTTAACAAGTTGGGTTTTCAGTCAAAAATCTTAGATAGAAATTGGGCTATTAATGAAAACATCAGTATGCAAGGCCCAGCTGCTAAGCCCTAAAGTTTTTTAATAGGTATCTTTGTACTTTTGTTAATTTGTAGTTGACTTTGAGTTGGTTATTTATTGGGTGCTCTATTATTTTGAGCCCATTTACTGAAATCTTAAGTCTCTTTTTTAACTGTGTTATCTTAAGTGTGTTGAAGCATCTTGTGTCTTTTAAGACCAGGGTTGAGAATCCGATGGCATGGTTCCTGTCCAAACTCAACATGAGTATTTCGAAACATGTCGAGGTGCACAAACCGGTATTTTTAAGAACCATTTACAGGTAGAGAGCAGAGAATTGGGTCTGATTTTGGTCAACAAAGTCAAGAACCGGGTAGGGTCAGTCCAATTTAGGATCGTTTTGGGTTTTTGACTGGGTTTTGAACCATTTGGCCAAATTTTATTATCGATTTTTAGCCGGTTCGGGTGTAGGTTTTGACCAGGTAGAGAGGAAACTGGTTACGATTCGGTTCCGGATCCGTGTAAGGTTTCTTTGAGGAATTGGTACCTAGCCTGTACCCGAGTTCAGTTAGGGCATGTCCGGTTTTGGTTCGATTATGCTAGGTTGGATCCCGAACTGTCTCTATTATTTTAGTGACAGAAAAAGTAAAAGGATCATGGGGATTATGAAATTGATAAAAGAGTATTTTTATTTTTAACAGCTCACAGCCACTAATTTAGTACGGTGACAAAGGTATATTGGCCTTCCACTAAAAGGTTGTGAGTTCCCGTATTACTTGATACATGGTAGAAATATTATTGGTGAAAAAAAGATTCTATATCGAAAGTATTAAAATTTCAAAATATATAAATAATAATAATAATAATAATAATAATAATAAACAATATATACCTAAATATAATAATAACTACAGAAACGAAAAACAATAACACCACCAACACCAACCAAACATCAAACAAAAAGTGACAATAACAATACCCACCAATATTCAAAGTACAAGTTAGAACATTTAAGACAATGATTTCTAGTAATGTGATGGATGTTCAATCAAATAGAAACTCAACCACCGCAGTGGGAATGGAACATATGAGTCTGTGTACGTAGTATCATATATCTCTAACGTGTTACATACATAGTATTAATAATAATAAGACACTAAAACTTACCACTTGATAAATACTTTGAACCTAGCTAGTCAATCACATAAAAGGATTTAAATATGTAACTTTATTTACGATGTGATGTATCTTGTTGTCTTATTAGTTAAATATATGTTGTTGCTGGTTACTACAAAATTGATTAGGATATATAAGTCCCTGTTTTCGCTCGAGGGTGGGTGAGTGCGTTCGCACCCTTATAAGCCGCTGCAACTCTTTAAGTAGGTCTTCTGACATATGTGGACAAGTTGGCAAACCTTAATCCATTTCTTCCAAATTCTAACATCTTTGATTTTTTTTTCAAGTATCAATATTCCATCCATCTTAGCTAAGATTATGACATGGTTTAGTTTGTTGTCTAGTTGTCAAATTGAAGAAAACAAACCCGAAAATTTTTATCTGCGTAACTCACATACAAGAATACAATTATTTCTGTTTAGAGTTAGTGATAAAAATAATTTCAACTCACACTTTTTTCCAACAAATAAATCAATTATTAAATATAAATGTAAAATGTGGTGATTATATGAAACAAAAGGTGAAGGTGAGTAAAGATTTATATGAAAATATTTTTTAATTAGTATCAAGGCTCTCGCGTTGTGATGGGAGCGTAAAACCATGAAAAAATAACGATAATACGTTTTATCAAACACGTGTGTTGATGGGCTGTTGGGCCCGTGCTTTGCATAAATGCCAAATTAAACAGAAAAATAGACGTAAAAATGTCCAATCACGCACGCCAGTTGTGGCGTGTTACACGCAAAAGATTAGGCTGAAACATTAAACATGAAATTATGGAAAATAATAACACAGTCGACTTGGGACCGAAACGTTGAACGGAAAAAAAATAGATGTAAAAACGTTGAACGTGATTCGTTCTGAACTGACCTACATTCATGTGTGACAACTGGTTATTCTTTATGTAGTACTGCAGTAGCAAGCAATTACAAGCATATAACGTGAAATATATAGAGACAAAGCTAGAGTTTACAACTTATTAAACATAAAATTCCAAACTAGGTTGCGCTTAGATCCAACCGTTCTGCATCTGCCTCTTTTGACTTCAACTAATAAACCAGGTCTAAACACAGGCCTACAAACATAACAAGGTTCGAGTAAAATATTGTTTTTGCTATCGCCTTTGTTCTGGAACATTAATCTTGGTGTGTAGTATATAATATCATAGACGAGCTACACGTGCAATACATGATGGAATGAAAGAGACTTCAAAATACTTTGCACCTATCAATTGCATGTCAGAAAACATATAAAAGACGATGTATCCGGATCTTATTTTCAAACATTAACTTACCACTATATCTAGATAACTTATTAAACTTATGATTAACTACTTTTTTCTGTCGTATTATAGGAATGTTTTACATTATTTGTTTATAATATTTATATATGTTTTTGGATTTTAATTTCATTTATGATAAGAAAATTAATAATATATACTTAAGGTTTAATAATGTAAATGTTTCACAAATAAATGAGATATTATAACCCGGTTTAAAAGCTATAATATGCTTAAGGTTTGATGATGAAAATGTTTCACGAATAAATGAAATGTTATAAGCCGGTTAAAAAACTATCTGGGTTTGGTGATACCCATGACCCGCTTATTTTTTTTACTATAAAATTGTTTCTTAATTATAAATAATATCTTTTAACAAAAAAATCAGATATTATTTTTTAGTATATCCCTATTTTATAGGATTTTATATCAAATATTTGATGAGATTAATTTTTAATTTAATGAGATATTATAACCCGTTTAAGGGCTATATGGGTTTGGTGAAACTCGTACTCGTGAATTTGGGTCAAATGCATGAGAAGTCCCCATTTACAAATAAAGCAATCTGATGACATGAGGGAATGTAGAGAGTAACCAGAGAGCATCTAAAGGTTCCGTTTATATATATTTAAGATAAGATTTAAGATGTTTATTTGATATGATAATGTGTGCTATATGTGGATTATTATTTTTGTTTAGTTACACGTAATAATGCACTTTATGAATTATGACGTGACACCACAAAAGTGACAAATTTATCCGTATTGATGACGAAGTTATCCGTATTTAATTTTATGAATGAATCTATCCAATTAAGACTAGTTAATGTAGTCAAAATCAGTAAGAAAACAATTTATTGCATGAAAGAAAATGCAACATTTATTTCTGTTTTGTTAAAGGAGACGGGATTAAGTAATCTTGGTAAAAAAAAATATTTTTTTAAAGAAATTGCCCGACTGCATTTGACGGTTGAAATATAAAAAAACTATATTGACTGTTAAAATAGAAAATGTCTCAGTTTGAGCTTTGCTTGGGTGTCTTTTACATTGGTATCGCGCCACACGGCCTAGTGCTTCCCGCTGATACTGGATCATACTGGCTATCACCGGCGCGTATTTCTGTGCCCATTCCGTCTTGCTTTGTGACATGCAAAATTCAAAATGAAACCCTCTTTTCTTAAGACAACAACAAATTTGGTTAGCTACGCTTATGAGAATCAGAGCTATGGAATT
Source organism: Bidens hawaiensis (assembly GCF_021521415.1). Classification (NCBI taxonomy): domain Eukaryota; kingdom Viridiplantae; phylum Streptophyta; class Magnoliopsida; order Asterales; family Asteraceae; genus Bidens; species Bidens hawaiensis. The sequence goes on from NW_027505751.1 coordinate 22,719, forward strand.
AACGTTTTTAAGTTTTTTAAGAGTTATTGATTTTTTTATTTCTCTGTAAATACATTTAACTTTCTGATATTTAAATTTTTAAAATTAAACATTTTAAAACCAAGTGTTGTAGGGTGGTGTACATGTCAGGCTGCCTCCTCATCCACTCTTTATCCCACATCCTAAGAGCATCTCCAATTTAACACACGTATCGTTGTTTTAAACCGTTAACTCAACATCACACATCAGATTTCAAAGCAACATATAAAAACTTTCATTTCTTTTCCAATAATTATTATCTAGTTTATGTTTCAAATTATCATCTGATCACCTTTTTTCCCCTTTATTGGAATTACTTGGGCCCACTTTAAACCATTTGTAAGAGTTCTTGCCCACAAACCACTTTTGACGGATGATGAGTTCTTGCCCACAAACCACTTTTGACGGATGATACCACTCCAATGGTGTCAATAGTTTGTTACTTTGGTTTTTGGAATTTTGAGATGGTGTCATGTAGGCACTATTGGAGGTGTCCTAATTCCATAGGGGCACAAAATATAAGAGCCCTCGTGGCGTCACTAGCTTGGCGGGCTAAGGGCTTGTTGTGTGGGGCCATATGTTTTAACCAATCACACCTTCTCACTCACATTTTATATAATAAAAAGAAAGCATTAAATAATTGTTATTTTAGTTAAATCATTATGTGCAGCTTGATGGTAGGAGGCTTGGGTTATTCAGTAGAGATTCAAGTTCGAATCCCACTTGTGTCACTTTTGGTGGATATTGACAATGAAGGATTTGGGCTAGGCCTTATGCAAAGGTTGTCAGTTCAAAACCTAAGCCCACCCGGGTTTTCTCCCTACCGTGTGTTACACCAAAGAGTTCTGCTCTTGTGGTGGCACAACTCTCAAGTGGCAGTCAATGGTATGGTTTCCCGAGGGAACGCCCAAGCCATATTCTGAAGCCAGCGTGGGCCCGACTATGAACCTATGACAGCATAGTCTGGCCAGAATGCGGCATCGGGGCTCTCTAAATTTACACTGCATTCTTGAGTTTTTTATTTGAGGGTTTGGAAAAGAAAAGATAAGAAAATTTTTCTTTTTTCATTATTGAGTTTTTCATTAAAAGAAAAGAAAGAGAATGGAAAGAAAAGTTAGGATTTTTTTCCTCAAAAACTTTTCAACCAAATTGGCCTGATTTAGAAGGAAAGTTTATAGTTATGTACAATATTACTAATTTACCCTATCTTTTCCTTCCTATCTAACTCAATAATGAGGACATGATTGTAAAGTTACAATTTTTTCCTATCTTTTCCTTCCTATCGAATTCAAGAATATAATTAACACTTTCTTTTTTATTATTTTATTTTAACTCGAGAATATCTTTTAAATATATAATTTCTTTTCCTTTCTTCCTCTATTCAATCTTATCATTTCTTTTCCTTATATTTTAAACCCGAGAATGTTGTGTTAGAGAGTGAGATAACCTAAATACAAGAAAGTCGTTCAAAAAAAGGTTAAAATAAAAGGTTAGTGAGATTCCCTATACATACGTGGTGTGTTGTTGCTTACTTTTTAGTTAAAACCTCTACACTCAGTCGAAGGCCCCGCACGCTTTGTTATGTTAGTGGGTATCGAATGAAAATTGGACACGAGTTGGTTTAGGGTTGCTCCACCTGATAAATCCCAGCTACACACCGATATCCACTTCCACAATTTTTTTTTAGAAATTAATAAATTAGATCATTTAAATTATCCCAATTTGTAGTCAGTTCAATGCACTTCATTTTGTGTGTCACATCAATCTTTCTCTAAATTCAAGCATCATGTTTTTTTATAAATATTTTCGACTCAAATCCAAAATGGTGACAAATGTACAAAGTAATAATGAAATTATGAAAAGGCAGTTTTGGAATCAGATGAATACACAATAAAGTTTGATGATTAAAACTTAAAACCGGTTTGGTCATCAAAAGTCAAAACGGGTTTATGATTGGTTTTGATTCGGGTTGAAACCGATTTCTTACCATGTTACGATCGGTTTCGGTTCGGGTTTTGATCGGTTTCGGTTTTGACCGGTTTTGGCCAATTTCGGTTCGGTTAACTGGTTTGTAACCGGTTTTGGTGGAGAAAATTACAAACCGATTTCTACATAATCAGTTTCAAACCGGTTCGGTTTCGGTTTAGTTTTCGGGTCGGATCGTTTAACCGGTTTATTTGCCCACATCTACTTAACTACATGGTTAAATTCGAAACCTGACATATAAGGAATGGTTATAAAAGTATAAAATCGACTATGAAATCGGTTTTTAAATTTTGTTGTAGCCATAGGACGTATATAGTAATGACGATATGTGACCCAATCAACAAAAACGTACATACTTGTTACTTGATAGCGGGTTTCAAGGTGATTGATTAATGAATGTCAATCATTTAACTAAATAATATTCCTTGATAACATTATAATTGTTAATGACTAGTTATTCACCTATTGTAACTCAAAGACCTTCGGTTTTATTAAAATATAGTTTTTTTTTATCAAACACCTTGGGCTGGTGAGATCTCGAGTGTGTGACCTTTATGTTAGTATAATTATTGTTTTGGTTGTTGTACCTCGCTAATCTTAGTTATACGCGCTTTAGTGGGTTGAACCATTGGGTTCAAGAGACGATTGAACCCATGAGTGGGTGGACGTTACGATTTCAACACTTGGCATCTCAAAAAGTGGTTGATTGACTCTCGATGGAACCCTATGTGCGATGGCATCTCAAATTCTAAGGCTAAGAGTACTTCGAAGAATCTAATGTCCACTATGGTCCTCCCTCATCACCATTTACGACAAGACCAACTTTAATCATTTGCTCCAATATATTTTTCATGAAATGTGTAGGGATAACACCTCTAAAACAATAAATCGATACATAAATAAGAGCATCGACAGTGACATCCCGTTGTCCCGAGAAGAAGTTATCAGTTGTTATTTGGTGAGTCCCAGAAGCAACAAATAATTCTTCTAGATAGCGGCATCTAGTGGTCCAGGGGACCACTAGATGACGCCACTATTAATACAATTGCGCATGTAACTAACAAAGCTAACACATACATATATATGTGATGTAAATCTGTAATATAATTCATTCACAATTTGTAGTAGAAAACATTAACGGTGTGGTTTTCAATCTCTCGCTCACTCTCTCATCTTCGTCATTACTATACCGATAGCCGGGGGTATTTGCTTTAACAAAATGAAAGTCTCGTGACTAGATATTCTGTGTAATCAATTCTTATTTTGGCTTTTCTAATCAATTCTTATTTTAGTTTTTGTCATTTAAAAGAGGGTGGCGACGCAGCTTGCTGCTCGCTTACCTGTCTATTTATTGTAATTTGATCCTTTTATTTTCTATTAATATGTTTAGAGAAAGAACTTTGTTTCAGATACAAAATAGATTAAACATCCTCAAAATTCTGATTTAATGTAGCATATATTTTTACAAAGATCAAACAATTTTATTATATGAATAACAATTAGCCAAATATGTAGTTAGTTAATTTAAGTCAACCCAGCTAGCTGTGTATGCATGGCGCCGACAAATATTAAAAAAAAGGTAGTTATTAGTTGGTTATATTATATGTTTAAACAAAAATATATAAAACCGAGCTTTTTATGTTAATAAGATTACAGAACATACGAAACCGACCATTTCAGTATCAATGGAATGACAACCAACATACACTTGTCCTAAATTCCTTTTTATGTTAACTAATCAATCTTAATTCTTCTACCTATTTTTATTCACGTACTAAGATTTATAGTATCTACATTTTATATTTAGTACAGATATTTCATCCCATGATTATAAAAATGAATCACACATGATTGTGATTTAGTTACAATCTCATCATTGGATTTTTTTCAAACAATATTTGAAGTAGTTTTTTGAACGTCGGAGGATCTCACATGTAAATCTGTGACTCCTCGACCGCCGTGATATCGTACCCTTATGATGCTGGGAACGAGATGGAATCCGTAAACCCTCGCCCCATGTCGGGTTTGAACCCAGGATTAAAGCCATGATTCGTCCCTTCACCCAGTCATCCATAGAAATGGCCAAAGTGAGAATCAAACTTGCATCTTCACTGAGGATGGCAGACCAACTAATAACTTACAAAAATGTACATGTAGGTAATAGATCTGGGTGAAATTGGTTGCTTTAGAAATTTTGTTTTGAGTCAAAACTAGTTATCATAAAAAAAAAAATTGACTTGGTTTGAAACGAGTGGATCCTTAAGAGACATCCTAGTTGAAAAATGTCTTCTCTCTTTCCAAGTGAGTTGAGGATAATATCCTTTAAGGTGAATATATAATTAGATTACAATTAAGAGCGGTCTGAAAAAAGGTTTATAATTAGTGGTTTAAAAGAAAAACAATAAAATAGATTTACCTGCTATATGCTAGTTAATAACACTAGCGATGACAGGTGAATGTGGTGGCGGCGGTTATGGTAGCAATGGTGGTGGTGAGCGGCAACAATGGTAGTAGGTAGGGCGATGACAACAGGTAGTGGTGTCGACAACGAGTAGGTGGTAGTAACAACAATAGTCGATGTTGGTATTAACTTATATTCAAACCATGTGTTTCAAACTAACAAGTGTTGTATTAATGATTCATGCATATCCATTGAATACTATAATTAGACTCAAATTGCCTTGTATAATTTCAGTAACCCAAATAAACCATATATAATATTATTTTTTTTTTATTTTTTTTAACCAAAAGCAACTATGTCAAATCATCGTTTACATTCATGTATGGTTCACATATTCTCTTCCTACGTATGGTGTCATGTAAAGGATCGGTTCTTTATCTTATTATTCTGAAGTATTATTATTATTATAAGTTCTTAAACATTGAATGAACAATATACTCTATAGGCACGAATATATCATCATTTCAATCATTTCATCACCAAAAAGCTAGTTCGTAACTTTATTCATCAAGTATGTACCAAAATGATCGTGCATAATGTTGGTTATTTTAGTGTTATTGGGTTAACTTGTCGATCGAGGAAATAACGTTGGAGATAAACGAGTTAGTAGACGTGGGAATGCGGGCTTGATTTAATTCTTGATGTTATTTGAATTTATTATGTGAGTCTACTTGGACTTACGTATAATGATAAGTAGGCTTCTAATTAATTATTTTGGCTCATATGGGATGTGGGAATCGTTTTTTAAATGCCGAAGTTTTCATTCCATGGGATCCCTCCCACTTGATCGAATAGACATAACCGAAGAGGACAGTTACTTCTCTGTTTCATTATCACATTCACATAATCATCAAAACTCAACGTCATCTACAGAAATCTCTGTGTTATCCAATAAATTATCGTGTATACCCATAAATAAGTTTTTATCTAGAAGTTATTCACGATTCAGAGATTAATTCAGGCAATTGGTCAAAAAACCAACATTAAAATCAGTATTACAAGTTACATCATTGATCGAATTCATCACCTAGGTACACAAATATACGACACATAAAATATTCAACTTTAAGCCAATACCATGCTTAGAATTATATATTGGGTAAAATTGTTAAACATAATTCAATAACACTTATTATGATTGATTAAAATTTGTTTATTCATTTGTTGAATACTGTGATCCCGTGGCATGCGGCACGGGGCTAATGTATATAGTAAACTAGTCCACTTGTCTTCTAACATTATCTAGCTAATAATTATCACAGTTAATTTTGTTCATAGAAAATATTATTAAATATATATAAACATGAATCATGATGAACTCAAAGTTCAAACGTTGAAACCGAAGGATGTGACTTAACTCGTATATTACCTAATACAATATACAAGTTATAAAATATTTAGAGCTCATTATTCAAATTGTCATTGTGGTTTAACAAGAGTAATCTATGATCTGATTTAACAAAAAATAAAGTGACAAGACGTTTAAGAACGGTCTAGTTATTTCAAGTTTGACAGACCGAGCGGTTCTAACGAGTTTGGGCTTGGATGAATATGTACTCAGATCCATGGGATATGAATTGTGCCTGGTTCACCTACGTGGCAAACTATATGGATGGCATGCTTTGTGAAGCAATCAAATTTGATATGTTATAATTAAGGCGGTTATGACGGTGATAGAAACATCTAACACAATTTAGGCTTGAGTTATGCATGATGGTTAGTTAATCAAAAGTGATGTCACGTCATTGACACGTAGGTAGTGAGACATTAACTAATTAACCAATCAAACACGCGTAATGGTTTGACTAAAACACGACTATTATTTAATGTTTTTTTAATATAACAAAGATGAGTGAAAAGAATGTTATTGGTTGAATTTGTAGTGGCAACGCACACTTGAGCCCATTGTCTCGTTAACCTCCTGGCGCCTAAAACATTCATGTGTTTGGACCCCCCCCCCCCCACCCCACCTACCTCACTATAACACACGTTAATATATGTTCTGACAACACACACATCAGATGAATACTTCTTATGATCTTACATACTTGTTTTCCGATTGCAGTCCAATAATACTTCACACTTCAAACAGTGGTTGAAGAGTTGTCAACATGTGTTGGTATTCGCTTCTTCAAAAAAACTTTAGAAAGTAAAACACTAATAAGAAAATAAATATATTAATAGTAAATAGTTTGATAATAGTTCAAACTTTATTATTATGTGAATATAAATACACGTGCTCTTTTGTGTTGAGTTCATGGGGAACGGGTTATAGAATATATGGTGGTTCGAATTAGGGTGACAAATTGACAAAGACACGCGCCAATGAGTAGTCCAATGAAGATCCAGATCCGAACTTTCGACCCAAACCATATCTTCCTTGATTTCTTTTTCTAATTCTCTCATTTACTAAATTAATTAATCATCCTTTGATTATATTTTTCATTACGATTACACATTTAAATAAAACAAAAGTAATAAACAAGTATCTAATATTTGTATCACAAATGTTTTCAAGGGTTTTCTACTACTTTTTATCTTTTATTGGACGTATGCTTAAAAGATTTAAATAATCATAATATAAATTTTATTTATTTCACATTAGCTTTTATCCCCATATTACGAGGTTATTTTACATTATTCGTCTAATATTTATATATATTTTTTGGATTATTTATTGTAAAAGAGTTAACAATATACTTAAGATTTGATGATAAAAGGGGTTTCACAAATAAATGAGATGTTATAACATGTTTTAAAAACTATCTGAGTTTGATGAGACCCATTATCCGCAAATTGTTTCTTAATATAAATAATATATTTTTTTAAAAAATTGATATTAATTTTTAACATATCCTTAATTTATAGAATTTTCATATCAAATATTTGATGAAATTAATTTTTAATTTAATGAGATGTTATAACCCGTTTAAGGGCTATCTGGGTTTGGTGAGACCCATATCCATGAGTTCGGGCAAAATGCATGAGAAACCTCCATTTACAAAAAGCAATCTGATGACTTAAGATAATATAGAGAGCAATCAGAAAACTTTTAAATGTTTCGTTTATATATTTTTAAGATTAAGATACGCAGTTTAAAGGTTTTTTTTCCTTAATAAAAGTGCTATTTTGGTTTACTTAAAACAACATTTTCTAATCTAAAGAGGCTTTAATCCTTTATATCATACCACTTATAGTTTCTTAAAGTAGAAACATAAGTGGTCAACTCATTTGACTCAATAACTAAACGAAACCTCTTGGTTTTGGTGCTTCGGATCATTTGGGTGTGTGTGCCGTAGTTTACCGCCGCACATTCTTGGTCTTGCCTTCCTTGTTCGCAACAAATCTATATTTGTCCATTTTATTTTTTACCACCAACCTTCTTGGAACATCGGATCACATAAAGGTTTCAAACCATATCAAATATTTGACTCTCCAAAATCACTTCAAATCTTCCATTTATTCTAGGAAATTTTATAATGTAGTTTATATTCCAAAGAAGATTTATATGATCAAATACAAAGAGGATTTTCTATAACATATAGAGTAAATCATTTGGCTTACACCGTCCATAATAGTACGAGTTTTGTTCAAAATACAAATTAATATTTTTTTCATGCTAAACATGCAAAATCAATGGAAAAAAGAGAAGCGATGGCATTTTCATAATTACTCTTAATAAAATAATTGCGCTATAACCGGATACAAGATAATAATAATAATAATAATAATAATAATATAATTAGGTTGGTTGTAAAATGTAGAGCAATTATTATCATTTATAGGTACTTTGTTATAGCGTAATAGTTATTACTCTATAATTGAAAAAAACTGAAAATATGGGTAAATATTTGGTGTGTGTTAAATTTACACCAAATTTCTTGGATATTACTTTTCTTTTCTTTCTGAACGGCAAGGATTTATTAACAACAAATTAAAAGTAAAAATTGAACCAGTAAGAAGTTGAGAACTGAAACCAAAAAAACAAAGAACCAATTACATAATGTCATCCAAACTAAAATTGGACCACACTTCCAGTCCCTTAAAGACGTCTTGAACCTAATTATTCAAGGAGATTTTATAATGTAGTTTATATTCCAAAGAAAATTTATATGAATAGATCTGATTATTTATTTATGTCAAATGCAAAGAGATTTATAGAACATATAAGAGTTTTTAGTTTATTCCTATTTTAATAGTAGGAATTTGGCTTAAAATACAAAGTAATATTTTCATGCAAAATGTACATATCAAATAAAAAAAAGGAAGTGATGACATTTTCATAACTACTACTAAACCATTTGAGCTACGAAAACAGTAACGCTATTTATAAAATGTGGCGTAATTATTATCATTTTATAGGTATTATCATAAGTCATTACTCTATAATTAAGAGAAAATAAAATAAATTATGGCTAAATATTTAGTGTACGCTATTTGCTAAATTTATGCAAAATTTGATAGTCTTCTTGGAGACTACCCTTTCATCAAATTTTCTACATGCAATATTTTATATAAAATTTCTATATTTAAAGTTAGCTTTCTTGATATCTTTCATCAAAATTTTGGTTTTATAAAAATTATTCCAATAATTGAAGAAAAAGTATAACGGACACGTGACAGCCAGTCGGATTTAGCCTTCGGCTTATTATTTCTCCTTTTATTTTCTTCCATAGCTACAACAAATATACATTTAAAAAAAAACAAAATACAGTCAACTCTTAACTAGAATCAAGTTTGTTAATGGCGCCAACAGCAGCACCGTTAAGTTCATGAACCCACCCACCCTATATATACCTTCTATCTCCTCATAGTATCCTCACACTTCACAACCGCAAAGAAAAACATACTGTCACGATCCACTAAAATTCAGCACTGCGTTACTCATATTCATAAACATAACAAAAACAAACATGCCTTGTGAAACAACAATTATGTCCCAAATCATTTCAAAATCAACCGTCTTTCCCGCGGCCAAATCGACCTTACCCGACCTCAAACTCTCGGCTTCCGACCTCCCAATGTTGTCTTGCCACTACATCCAGAAAGGCAATTTGTTCCTTCGACCTCCACTGTCCATTCCCGAGCTTGTTTTCCTTCTCCGAGAAGGCCTTTCGACCGTTCTCACCCATTTCCCACCGCTCGCTGGCCGTCTAATAACCGACGCTAACGGTTATGTCTATATCTCATGTAACGACGCGGGCACGCAATTCATCCACGCCGAAGCCACTCATATCACTGTTAGTGATATCATATGTCCAATTCATGTCCCTGATTGCATCAAGGGGTTTTTCGCCTTTGATGGAATGGTTAGCTACAACGGACATTTTAATCCGCTTTTGTCCGTTCAAGTAACGGAGCTTTGCGACGGCGTGTTTATTGGGTTTTCCGTTAATCACGCCGTCGCTGACGGAACGTCCTTGTGGATTTTTATTAACATGTTTTCGGAGGTTTGTAGAGGAGGGAAAACAATATCAAAACCACCGAGTTTTACTCGTGAATAGGTTTTGATATCGTCGGAAGTACTTTCGGTCCCAGCTGGTGGACCGAAAGTGACGTTTGACGAGTACGCCCCGTTGACCGAGAGGATTTTTAGCTTTAGTAGAGAATCGATTTTGAAATTGAAAGACGCGGTTAATAACCGAAAAAGGTTAAATTGTTCGGTTAGTGGAGAAATTAACGCGATTGAAGTAATGGGGAAACTAAGTAATGACCCGATTAAACTCGTAGACGAAAAGGTAATAATAAAGGTATATTGATAGTTATAATTAGACTTTTTTTTTTACAATCCGTGGGCCCATGGGGTCATATATTATATACTTTACCCATATTTAGATATTACTACCTCTAACATTTTACTAATTACATTGTCTAATAGGCGTTGATAAGTGATTGGTTACGAAACGGCGTTGTTGGAAAGACCGAACCAGAACCCGAGATTTCTTCTTTCCAGTCGCTCTGCGCGCTGCTCTGGTGCGCAGTGACACGTGCTAGAAAGTTCCCAAACTCTAAAACGACAACATTTAGGATGGCGGTAAATTGCCGGCACAGGCTGGAACCGAAGCTAGAAACTCTTTACTTCAGGAACGCTATTCAAAGCGTTCCCACATACGCATCCACCGGAGACGTGTTATCACACGATCTCCGGTGGTGCGCAGAGCAGCTGAACAAAAACGTGTTATCCCACGATGACACAATGGTGCGTCGTTTTGTACAAAATTGGGAGCGGGACCCGCGGTGTTTCCCGTTGGGGAACTTCGACGGTGCCATGCTGACGATGGGCAGTTCGCCGAGGTTTCCTATGTTTGATAATGATTTCGGGTGGGGAAAACCAGTGGCGGTCAGAAGTGGACGCGCGAATAAGTTCGATGGCAAGATTTCGGCGTTTCCCGGGCGGGCGGGTGGTGGTAGTGTGGATTTGGAGGTGGTGTTATCACCGGAGACAATGGTGGAGTTGGAATTGGACCATGAGTTCATGCAATATGTTTCATGAGTATTGAGACTATTGTTGATGTCATTGTGTTGTCTAGTTGTGAAGTTTTTGTTGTTATATGCTTGTAATTTAAGTTTGATAAGTTCTAATTAATGAAAACTCCTTTATCTTTGGATCATTTTATTGTTGTCTTTTTCCCCTTTAACAACAATTTAAGACTTGATGTGAAACAAGGACTTGTTAAATGCTATTTTTGAAAGTGTTATACACTATAATTGAAAATTTGGGTGCTCACATATTAAGTTTGAAAAGATGTATGACATGTGATGATATAGTGAAAAAAAAATGAATAATTGGATAAGATGTAAAGTTTATGAACAAAGAGAAGTTTTTCTATGTGAAATTGAATTATGAACTTAGACTAAGTGATCTGTTTATATCGGTGTTCATAACTTCATATGGCATTAAGATTAAGCTGAAACGTTACAACTATTCAGAGGCGGGTTATTATAGTTAAGCAATTAATTTTAGTACAAGAAACTGCATTTCCGTGACGAACCAGCAACTAACGAAGTTTCACAACCACACCTGGCATTCAACTTCGCCACTGGAGTTAGTTTAAAGTGACAACCAAACTAGGGAGTTGCCCTTTGGACCCCGCATGGCGTCAACCCCTTGACCCTGCTGGGGCGGTGTCTCTTGGAGTCTTCTCAGAAATATGAAGGTTCAACCTACCGAAAGTCACAATAGTGTTGGTCAAGTGTTTACTCAACACCTTCTAGTACAAACATATATTGTGAATTTTTATTTAATTTACAAGTAAATATTTGATTACCCAAATAACCTGATACAATAAAATCACCAACAGAACACTTAAGTCTTAGGTCCAAAGTGTCACATTTGAACACCTTATAACCACTGGCACCAATATCCCTAGTTCCCTACCACTTTTCAAACACAAACTCCTTCACACACGTTATCACTTTGTCCCCATGAAAATCAAATCCCATATACATCTCTCTTTAATTGTCCCCACCGCCACTCAAAATCATGTTCCGAGCATATAGGTTACAAGTTACAACAATATGAACCCAAAAATTTAAAACCACCAACTCTATTTGCATATGTATAACACAGATAAATTATGGTTGAAATGTGACAAGTTGTTTATAAAAGTCCTATGTTTATACACTACAAGATTAGAAGTTATTTAAAGCCTAGGCTTTGCATTTAGGATAATTTTGGCTAAAAAAATTTGACTGTTTAAACATTAACATTTCAAATTTATCTCGTACAAAATCAAAATAAGTAATGTCATAAATCCAAATCACATAAATTCTTTGCAAATTATATTTCTTAAGAAAACAAATATACATTTTTAAGTCACATGAATAATGCCATCAATCCTTTAAGCTATGTGTTATGGGAGATGTGAAATTGCAAAGGATAAAACGGTAAATCGCATCACAAAAGCGGCCGGTAAGGTGGCAAAGGGGCTTTTTAGCTTTCACACTCGAGGATGTTATGGGAGGGGTGTGTGAGACTGTGAAGTGGGCAATATAATCATTGGATGAAGTGAGTTGGAAACTTGTTACTGGTTTAATATATAACTAATACAAAAAAATTAAAAATTTAATTAATAGGAGTTTAGCGGACGTGATACCAACGACACTAAGGTAGCGTTTGGTATGCATAAATGAGAGACGGAATGGAATAGACCATTATGATGGAATGAAAAAAATGTGTATGGTTGGTCAATGTAAATGAATCACCCATTACCATAACTATTCCATTCCCCCTAAAACACCTTAAATTTATTCCATCAACCCCCCTTGTTTTTTTTCACTCCATTCCACTTTCACACTATGCCACCTCCACCACCCTCCCATCACCATTACCCATTGCCCTCTCACCACCCACCACCACCTCCGTCGCCTGCCACCACCGCCTCCGCCACCGGCCACCATCCTCCGCGTTCGTTTATTCCATTCCATTACACCATACAAAACAGACCCTAAGGGTGACGCCCATATCACCTTTATTTTGTTATGGCGTTTAGCAGTGAAATTAACCACGCGTGCTTGGGCACCGCATGTTTAGGCTTTAGCTCCCCATAACACTCAGCCTAAGTATTACAGCATGTAAAAAACTAAATTCAGATTTTATCTATTTTTGTCATCTTTTCGGTATATATATTAATGAATTATTATAGATAAAAAAAAATATTTCAAAGGTACTTGGTAGCAGAGGAGTACAAAAAAACCGGTTTGGGACCAGTTTTAGGAAAACCGAACCGGTTTGGGTTTAAAACCGGTTTCACCCAAACCGACCCAAACCGCCAATTTCATGACCGGTTCCCCCTAAGATCTATCAAACCGGTTTGAGAAAAACCGGTTAGGGCTGTAAACGAATCGAACGAACACAAACAAGGCCTTGTTCATGTTCGTTCGTTAAGAAAATAATGTGTTCGCAAATGGTTCACGAACACTTACCGAACGAGATTTTATGTTCGTGTTTGTTCATTAACGAAATTAATGTGTTCACGAACATAAATAAAATCGGCAGAGCCTATAGATTGAGACCAATGTATTCATCAATGTGAATAATGAAAGCCTGTAAACGAATCGAATGAAAATGAACAAAGGCATGCTCGTGTTCGTTCATTTAACTTTAAAAGAACACGGACACTTAATCGAACAAATATTTATGTTCATGTTTGTTTATATAAAAAGGGACATTTGTGTTCGTTTGTTTAAAATCTAAACGAACATAACTGAACAATGATAAACGAACAAATATAAATGAACACAAACAAACATAAATGAACTTAAATGAAAACACTTAAATGAATCCAAATTAACAAATATAAAAACCTTTAATCAGATTACCTATCTAGATAATATTTAATTTTGTTCTATTAATACATAAACGAACGTTCATGAACATAAATGAACGAACGGAACATGTGTTCATGTTCGTTCGTTTAATTAAACGAACACATTTGTTCATGTTCTTTCGTTTATTAAATAAACGAACATAAACGAACTTCCCGCCGAACAGTTCACGAATAGTTCCCGAACATTCGGTTCGTTTACAGGTCTAAAACCTGTTAAACCGGTTTATAAACCGAACCAAACCGACGTGACCAGGTCGGCATATCTTGTGTCTAAACCGGTTTGTAAACCGAACCGGTTTGAGTCAAACCGTTTTTGACCAGCCGTTGTCCAAACCAGTGTTGTACACATCTACTTGTAGGGTTGTTCACGAGCCGAGCCGAACCGAGCGAACGCTTGCCCTTTGCTTGGCTTGTTTACAACCGAAACGAGCAGCTGAAATTCGAACCGAGCCAAAATTGAAATAAGCCAAAAACGAATTGAGCATTTTTCGATCGAACGTCGAGCGATTTTCGAGCATTATTTATTTCTTTTCACTATAAAAATTTCAATAAAAACACATTTGAAGGCTGTAAATATTATATTTTGTAAACAAATTCGTAATTTTAGATAAGCATGTAATATGCTGTAAGTTTTTAAGAGACATAATCTTGAAGTGAGATATAATGAGCATGTAAACAAACTTCTAGTATTATGAAAGCTTGAATCAAACTAATAAAACTATAAAATTGACGGAATAGGAACAATTTAAAAGGATCCAATACAATAATCCTTTATCGTACATTACATACGCGACACTTCTAACCGTTAATTTTCAGAAACCCAATATCACAATTACACTAATCTGTCCGTCCCTCTCCCTCATTCCGTCTCCACCACCCCTCACCGACATCAGCACACTTCTTTCACCTCCGCTCGCCGGCACCATCAACACTCTTCGTCACCATCATCGCCATTGACAACGAACTCATTGGAAAAACGCAAAACTCGTCACAGGTTTGTTTAGTTGAATTGAAATTGAAGCCAATTGATCGGATAATCTTTGAAATCGATTCAATTAATCATCAATTTGAAGCTTCAATCGATCAATTTTGAGTTCTGAATGATGGGTTTTGGCATTGAACGTATAAAGTTTTTGCCTGATTGTTCAAGGTTAGAACGTTTTAGCTGAACGTTTTAGTTGAACGTTTAAGTTTTTGATTGAACTTTTAAAGGTTTGAAAGTATTATATGAACGTTTAAGTTTTTGCTTGAACTTTTAAAGGTCTGAACGTTTTAGCTGAACGTATGTCGCGTACATAATGTACTTTAAGCGATTATTGTACGTTAATCTTCCCCTATAAGTTGCATACTTATATTTTATATGTATTGTCTATATATTTATATATTTGTATATATATAATTATATATAAAATACATTAAAATTATTCGAGCCGAACCGAACCGAGCAGACCTTTGCTCGTTGCTTGGCTCCTTTACAAACCCAACCGAGCAGAGCGGCTCATTTACAACTGAGGGAAAAAACAAGCGAGAATTTTAAGAGTAATTTCCGATCAAGCGACGAGCTATTCAGACGGACCTAGTACTTGGTTTGCATAAGTACACCAGTTTTGGGCTTAAAATACATCAATCTTTACCCAAACTCAAGCCCATATAATCTGTCCACCTTTAATATTATCATTCACAATTCACAATCTTCAACTTATTTATAAGTCAATAGCTTTCCAAACTGTCCCTTAAAAAGCACGAAATTGTTTCGATCACCACCAAATTTAACAACTTCTACTGATATACGAAACCCTGATCAAGCGTTCTTGCTCCAGATGACAAACTGCTTGATACCCATTTCAAGGTAAACCCATTAATCCCCAATTTCATATTTGTAATATTGCACATAACCTGTTCGACGAAATGCCTCAGTAAAGTTTTGATGTTTATAGGTCTGTAAATGCAACATTAGACTCAATCTGTTGGCTGTAGATAAGATTTTCAAGATGAAAAGTGTTTGATCGAGAACCCGATTTCGTTTTGTGTTGTAATTGTTACATATTTTGTTTATTAATCCCCAAATTCGTATTTGCAAGATTGCTCGTAACTTGTTCGACGAAATGCCTCAGTGAAGTGTTTTTTTTATGGGTATTTAAATGCAACAGTAGACCAAATCGATAGGCTGTAGATCAGGTTTCGAGGATGAAACGAGGTCGATCAAAGAATCCGATTAGCCCGATTGTGTTTCTCGTTGTAATTGTTTCGGTTTCTTGTTTTTTTATCTCGATCCTTTCTATTTATAGACTTCCAGACGTAACGTTAAGTAATGGTTTCAAGAAAGTTACGGAGAATAGTGATCGTATAGGAAAGTTCGGTGAGATGATGATCGAAATGCTGCCTCGGGATCTTTCGTTTACGATATTCGTTCCTTCAGAAACAGCTTTCGAGCGCGATTTGAAGTTAAGGGTAAACGAGAGTTTAACCGGGGAGAAAGTGAATGATACGTATGCGATACTTACACGTGTCTTGAGCTTCACGGTTGTCCCATGGAAAATTGTTTCTGAATCTGTATCTGTGTCGGACACTGAAGAGATGGTTTGTGATTCTTTGTCCGGGCTTAAACTACACGTATCGAAAGATGTGGATAATATGTTTGTGGTTAACAGGGTTCGATCAATGCGGGTAGATTTGAGGAGAGGGGAGATGGTGATTCATGTTATGGATGGAGTGATTATGGAGGCCGAGTTTGAGCAATCCGTTCAGTCTGATGACAGTGATGAAGATTTAGAGATACGATATGGTGGCGCTGCTGCAGTTGATTGTAATGTAGAAGTTGGGTGTTTTTCATACGAGTAATATGACATCCGATTGAAAAACCTCTGACTGCGGCTTATTGGGCCGAGATTATACTCTATATCATCAAAGATGCCATATGTAACAGGTTAATTGGTAAAAAAATTGATGTTTATAGCCAACTTGTTCATCTTTATAATTGTTGTCACTTGTGCTTATAGTCACATACTGATCTTTTATCATATGTTGGGAATGCACTGTCTTTGTATGATATGTAGGGGTGTAACTTAAGAGATCTCGAGCAGCTCGACTCGCTTAGACCATTCTCGTTTACAACCCAACCCAACCCAATATTTAATATAAAACTATTTTTCTCTCTTCCACCTACCCGACCCAATCAATCCAAACTTTCTTCACTCGTTAGCAATCTAGCCTTCACTATGTTTTATTAAATAAATATAATTTATAAATGTTGGTTTTTTTTATTAAAAGTGACTATAAATATAAAAAAATAATTTCTTTATCCCAAAAATCTTATGAACCGATAGAAAATTGACAAGTGTTGGATAATATGAATCGAAAATGATTAATATTTATTTTATATTAAAAAACATATTTTTTTAATAATCGGATAATATGAATCGGTACAAACGTCCTATCTTTTGCTCTTAATCCCCTCATAGAAATAATCTTCATCTCTACCGTGTCCTCTTTTTCACCAATGGGTGCTTGACTAGGTGCTAGTCTTCTACTTATAGACGAGGTTGCTATCAGTACATATTTTCCGGGCTACTGCTATCCATAACAATCAGCTCCCCTGCCTCAAAATATAAGTAAATAAACAAACTTTTATCGTGATGTGGCAACTTTTTATTTTATTATTATTATTATTATTATTATTATTATTATTATTATTATTATTATTATTATTATTATTATTATTATTTATTTTAGAGATAAGGCTGTCTACATCTTACCCTCCTCAGATCCTACTATAGCTTTGCTATTGGTGGGATATACTGAGTACGATGATGATGATGATTATTTATTTATTTTTTGGTACATATACCCTGCTTCTAATAATATAAACTAGAAGGACCCTGCTTCAAAAAGTCCCAACTAGAGGTGTACAAAAAACCCGGTTTGGGACCGGTTTTAGGCAAACCGAACCGAATCGGTTTGGGTTTAAAACCGGTTTCACCTAAACCAGTTCCCAAACCGACCAAACCGTCAGTTTCAGGGCCGGTTCCCCTTAAGATCTACCAAACCGGTTTTAAAACGAACCGGTTTGAGAAAAACCGGTTTAAAACCGGTTAAACCGATTTATAAATCGAACCGAACCGACGTGACCAGGCTGGCCTATCTTGTGTCTAAACCGGTTTATAAACCGAACCGGTTTGAGTCAAACCGGTTTTGACCAGCCGTTGACCAAACCGGTTTGGTTTATAAACCGGTTCGGTTTGGGTTTGAAACCGGTTTTGTACACCTCTGGTCCCAACCTTTCGCTAGATCTCTTTATTAAATTGTTATATTGTGATGTTGGTTAATGGGCTTTAATTATATATGGGCTTTTTCAGACACAAGTAGTGCAGTACTATTAATAGCAAACCTTATTACCTTAAGGTGTAAGAGTTTGGGCTTTTATTAGATTGCTAAAACCCAATACACATACGCCTATTTGAGCATATCATTATTATAGCATTTACAATGGAATAACTCTCCATCTCTAAAACATTTATCTACTTTTAAAGTATTATTATTAATTTATTATAGCATATTACACATACTCCGGTCCTAATTCACGTGAGAGGATTGGATGTATTTTGAAAAAAAAATAAAAATGCGTCTCTCACGTGAAGGATACGTGATGGGTTTAACAACCAGACTTAACGGGATTAATGAATTCGGGTTTAATTGCAACTGAAATGAAACCACATTGACGAAAATCACAAATTTGAAACTATTTGACTTAAACTGTAGATTTGGACAAATCACATGGGAAAACCGCAGGTCGCTCTATCTATTATGTAGTTATTATTATTTTTTTTATTTTTTTTAAATATTTTTGTTCTTATTCTCTCTCTTTTGAAACGTACACTAGGATAGTTATAAACGTTTTATCACCATCACTAATTAGTTAACTTTACTATTATCATCTTCATTGTAATATCTCTGTATAAAGAGATAAATTTTTTTAGTTATTCAATACACAGAAAATATTATTCATAAATATTAATTAGCGCATGAAAACGTTGGATACGGTTCTTGAAGAAAAAGAAAATATACTGCAAAGTCGAATCTTCCATAACAAAGTTAACTAGCAATTGAATCATTGTACATACGAATATGATCGATGATTATAGACGTTCTTGATCAGCTAGTACGTCATGCTTGTTTTTCGTTGTAAACAAAGGATCGACACAAAGATATTACAACACAATAACAACTACATTATCATTCAAACTAAATTAACACATGACCAACAACATTAATCTTTGTTACATGAAACTTAAGCGTAGATCCAACGATGGACGTCGATGATGATAATGATTTTCCATTTCCGTCCCACACGTATAGCCAGTTGTATACGGTGAAGCATTCTCTTTGCATTCATGATCATTTGTGAACACTTTCGCCTTCTCAGACTGGTCCGAGAAGGCAAGAGTGTTCACTGGAAAAAGTTGCAACGTTTCCATCACCCTCCCACTTTCACTCACCTCAACCAAATCTGTACCAAAAAAAAAAATTTAAATACATAACATAACATGACATAACATAACGTTTTTTATATAAAATATATTCAAACTACTTACGTGGTTTTGTAACATGACTAACATGATTAACATCGTCATTCTGATTACTTTCAACATAAACCCGACGACGCTTCTGTCTCTCCCTAGCTTTATGATTCTGAAACCAGTAAAAAACATTCTTGCTCTCGATCTTGCCATAAAAGCTCAACTGAGAAGATATCTTTTGTATCTGGTCAGTACTAGGTGTTCTCAACCCGGACCTAAACAAGTCGGTTAAAACCTTAACTTGTTCATTAGTAGGGTTCCACCGACCACACTTACTACTGCGACTACTAGGTTGTTTCAGACCAAACCCTGACATTCCCTCATCCATATTTAGATCTGCTTTTGTTTTGATCAGGGTCAGAACTGAAAAGAGGCAGTGTACGTGTTGGTGCATTATATAGTACAGTTTAGGGTGTTATTATATTTGGAAAATAGGGAGTGAGTGGAGGAAAATAAGGTTTTTTGTTGAGTAGTGTGAGTATTTATAATAATAATAATAAAAATAATAATGTTGCTTTGAATTTAGGAAAGGGATGGGAGAGTTTTGAGGAGTTGATCTGTTTTTTTAAGTTGAATGTTTTTTCTGCATGGTTTTTTGTGTAATCTTTGATACAGATAGACATGCACAAAGCTGCAAATTTTTGAAGATATATAATGGGATATGTTATTGGTACATTCTTTGATTATTCACACACCCTGCATACGATCGTATAGGTGCTATACGATCGTATGAAACCCATTTGAAAGGGGTGTGTATAAGTCACAGGGTGTGTGGATAACCAGAGCCTATATAATTAGCTAGGGCAAAATTGTAATGGACTAACTATTGCCTTTTGTTAGACCATATGTAGTCAGTACTCTTTAAAAACGGGCGTTGTGCGACACATGGTGGCCCAGTTATTATTTCAAAGTTTTGTAAAGTGTAATGATAAAAAAACTCACAACTCTCCGGTAACCATTAATTATCATCCCCTCTCTCCCCTCCCCTCTCTCTCTCTCTCTTTTCTTTCTCACAAACAATTGATGCTTCAACGTCGTGTACACAACTTTGATAGTCAAAATGTCATCGGCAACTTTGAGTGGGCGGTGTAGCGAAGAGTTTTGGGCCAATATGTCACCCACAACTTTTTCACTACACATGGTCTTATATGTATTCATTGTGTTATGTTGTTTACATTCGTTTGCTTTAAACGATTTAAGTGGTAAGTTTATAAGTTTGTTAAAGTGTCTAAAGTAGATAAATTTAATATTTTATATAATTGCTTTGACATAGTGTGTTAAACAAATAAACTAACTTTAAAAAAAAAAATTGTTAGGAGTTTATAAGTGTATGGTGAATGAAAGATAATTTCAGTGAGTGACCGAAAAAAAGAAAAAATAAGGGGTTAAAAATCATCTTACGTTTCACTTGGTATTTATAACTTATAAGTGGAAAAGCATACGGCATTGTGCCGCGCTAAGTGACTTGAGTTAATCTTGAGGCCGGATAAAGGGGGTCCTTAGGAAATATATAGAGATCACTTTAGTGAAATTAAGATCTGAAAAGAAAAATAATAACATTTAAAAAAATCATTTTACATTTTATATTTTACATTTACTTGTGAGTACTAAGTTTAAGCTTAAAGTTGGTTATGGATTTGTTTTACTTAATAAAAATTAGGTAAAAAAGTACCTTGACAGAAAACGTTGACGTTTTATTTCAACTCCATGTTACATTTTCTGACCGGTATTTGCTAAAAGCTAAGATTGGTTCTCTGTTTCGCATTTTGTTCACATTTAGAAGATACTCGACAGAGATTTATAGAGTTTAAAGAAATATAACAACTATATATTTAATGACATATATGATATATATATATACATACATGTGGTGGGAAAGTAGAAACATTGGAAATGGTTTAACACTTAACACCAGTGACTGAAAGTCAAAGATTAAATTGTCTGCTATAGTTGGACGGTTGTGATCACTGTTCCCTCATCACTCTTCACTTAGTTTTTTCTATTTTGTTGAAAATTGTTATTTTGTTTTTTTAACGATGATGAATGAATTTATCAAATGAGTTACTCGTTAAATTCATTATATCAGGATACACTCGTCTTTTGTATTTATCTGATTATGAATATTAGGCATTTATTTTGATAAGTTTATGAATTTTTTTTATATGATTGAAAATAGGGTAAAAAAAAGCAAAGAAACAAACTCGGGATGGTAGTTAAATCCTGTACATGTAGTCCTTAAATGAATGTTTCCTTAACTCATACATGTTAACCCTTAAGTGGAACGCATTAGTTAAATTTATGACTTTGATAGTTTGATCCAACAGACCTATATGAAACTTGAGACATTCATGATACGTATAAGATATGAGATCAGGTATAAGATTGATTTAAAAAAAAATTGCGTGTACAGGATGTGTACTCAGATTCAGTTACTCAAATCATACATGCCTGTTTACCATAATCATACACGTAAATATTTTCGTTATTATTTTTCATTGTTTGAAATAGATAAATCTCCAAATGAAATGACCTTCTAGTTTTTATACTTGTAGTTTTCCTAGGTAATATGCTTAAATGAAATTTAAAAAGTAAGGAATGTATTTGCATGTCCCGACTGATAAATCTTAACAAATTAACAGGTATATGGGTAGTAGGGTACCCAACGAGTAAGGAATACAATTTATAATCTAGTATGGACTGCGATTAGCAAGCCCCGTCTCATTGTTATCCTTTGTTAATTTTAATCTCTTAAAAATCATAAGCTTAAGTAACTACCAATGTTACACTTTACATGCTACCACTAGATAGTAGTGTGTTGGTGGTATTATGTGACTTTTTTCTTTAAAGAATTTAGATGGTAAAAGATTAATATAAAAGTTGTAATAGTTGTTAAAACTTAAAACTCAATATTTAGTGCAAGATAAAAGGGTTGATGAAGCCAAAGAAGAAAGAAACTAAAATTGGCTTTTCTGGTGGCATATGGCATTTGTCTTTTGCCTTTTGTTTGGTAAAGTGAGTTGCTTTATTGTAGGGAACTTCAAAGGAGATCACTTTGCATATTGGTTGTTGGAAGGTTGAGGAAACACATTTGACCAAACATATTTTTTGTAACATATGATTTGTCTTTTTTAACATAAAACACATTTGATGGATTTTGAAGTTTCGAAAATGGGAAAAGTTTAAATCAAAAGAAGTCTTGCAAACATCCTAGAGTTGTAGATATTTGACCATCTTCAAAAAGTTAGTGTTGAATATCAAAATTTCAAATGATATATATATCAAAGATTATGTAGAAAAAAGTTGGAAGTAATTTTTATGAAATAAAGAGAGAAAAACTATGATATGTTTCATTATAATAATAGTAATTATAATAAAATGGTCAAGTAAAAATATGAAGTAGTGGCCACTTATCAAGAAAAGAAGGATAAACACAAACATGTATCTCTTTTTGCACAATGCAAATGGAATTTATATTTATTTAATTATAAGATTAATGTATAAAGTTATAAACTGCATCAAAACCCATGTGTATAAACAACTATACGCATGCTTGTAATTATTTTACCGTATCAAAAAAAGCAAAGAAAAAAAATGGGAAAAAGGAGTGTATGATTTACAGTTTTATGATCAAATACAAATTATAATTAACATGAAAACAGTGAGAACTAATTTGTTGTTATTATTAGGCTTGTTTTTAAAAAGCGTTTGCGGATATTTTTTGTTTGTATTTGCTGATTTCCAATTATAAGACGTTACAAGTATGCTGATGTATATTTTGTTGTTATCATTAGGTGTTTTTCTTATGTTATAGGCTTTTGCTGTTATTATTTTGTTGCTATTTTGATTCATTTGTTTTTATTATTAGGGTTTTTCTTTGTTATTATAAAACATTGTCTATGCAAATCAATGTTTTAAAAACCGGTTTTTTACTCGTACCGGTTGAATAGTTTACCTTATAATTTTCTATAAATACAACTTTAACTCCAAAAATAACCCAAAAGTAAATGATTTCATAACAAAATATAATCCAAAAGTTAATCCATATTGAAAAAATAATGCAAAACCACTCAATTTTAAAAAAACAGTCCTAAAGTTTACACGTTTGAATATTAATTGTTGAGTTAAAAGTAATTTTGATAAAATATGGGCCGCAAATATCAAAAATTTCTTGGACATAAAACCGGTTTGCCGGTAAATACCGGTATTTTAGAAAAAAAAAACACCGGTATGATGTTCTAGCAAACCGGCCAAAAATACCGGCCTTCTATGCGAAATCCGGTTCAACCGGCCGGTTTGAACCGGTTTTTAAAACACTTATGTAAATTGGTATCGTAGTTGGTACGTATTGTTTTATGCGTTCTTATTTTTGGTAATTGTTATCGTTTCCTATATTCTCATGTTAAGATCATTTTGTATATGAACATTCCCTTAATTTGCATCTGGTTTATATTTTTAAGCAAACATTTCTTTATAAAGTACCAACACATGTGTAAGAAGAAACAAGCACCATGTGTTTTTATTTATAACTTTTTTTATAATTTGTAGAAACATGTCTTTGGTTTGTTGTCTTTGTTTTGACTAGCAATCACTCCAATTCTGATTCCAAAGATAAGTAGGCAAGAACGGACCATTGACCCACAAGCTTTTGTAAAGTCCTTAAATAAAAAAGAGTTTGTCAATAGGCTAAACTCATTTTGGGTAGATTTATTTATGATTTCTAATAGACTTTTTATCATTGAGAACATGATAACATGAGCCTATTGTGGCTTTTTGGAGTTTCACATTGGTTAAAGAATCTAACATGGATGGAAGGAGTCTAATGCCATATATTAGTCAACCTTAATGGTTGATGTGGGAGGTAGGTTGTTCACGAGTCAAGCCGAACTGAGCGAAGGCTTGCTCGTTGCTTGGCTTGTTTACAACCGAACAAATGGCTAAAATTCGAACGGAGCAGAAACGAAACTAGCCAAAATCAAATC
The DNA here is from genome assembly GCF_021521415.1 of Bidens hawaiensis. Taxonomy (NCBI): domain Eukaryota; kingdom Viridiplantae; phylum Streptophyta; class Magnoliopsida; order Asterales; family Asteraceae; genus Bidens; species Bidens hawaiensis. Next base: position 47,068 of record NW_027505751.1, read on the forward strand.
GAGCATTTTTCGATCTAACATCGAGCAATTTCGAGCATTATTTATTTGTTATTCACTTTAAAATTTTCACCAAGAAACAAGTTTGAAGGCTATAATTATATATTTTGTATTCAAATTAGTAGTTTTTAAACAAACGTATAATATGTTGTAAATTTTTAGGGGAACTAAGTTTGAAGTGAGATATAATAAACATGTAAACGAATTTTTAGTATTCTGAAAACTTGAATCAAACTATAAAACTATAAAATTGACGGGATAAGAAATATTTATGCGTGTTGTTTATATATTTGTTCATATATAATTATATATAAATTAAATTAAAAACATTTGAGTCGAACCGAACCGAACCGAGCAGACCTTTGCTCGTTGCTTGGCTTGTTTACAAACCGAATCAAGCAGAGCGACTTGTTTACAATCGAGTAAAACACGAACGAGCATTTTCCGAGCAATTCTCCCTTTTTATCTTATACTATCTTCTTAGGATGCTTTGTTGCTTTCTTGTTTTAGAGGTTGACCGTCGTGTTGTAATGCATCTGATTGAATGTAACACCAGATAAGAGATCGATTTTACTTTTCCCGCCCTCTCATCCTAGTCAACTTCTTGTATAGATCTTTATAGCCAAAGTCTATGGCATACACTCACACCTAAAAATTTTGTTGGGTTTTTGCACATCATACAATAGAAGACTTACAGTCTAAACCATTACATTACTATATCATAGTTAAAAAGAAAAAAAGAAAGAAAAATGTCCTACTTTGTTTGTCAAAATATCCCGGAGATACCAGATCACTTCTTAGTATAGCTAACACTGAAATATGTGGTAAAAATGTCAATTTTTACTAGTGACACCATGAACTTTCCATACTCTATTCTTCTTATCATAAAATAAGACATGTCTACTAACACGTTTATAAATACTTACTAAAGCATTTATATATATTCAAAAATGTCGCACCCCAATTTAAGACCTAAGAGTCTGAGTTTTGTGGTCAGAAGTGCCTTATAGGACTTGTCATGACTGGTACATGAGTCCTAGGGTTTATTAAGGTGTTACCCCTTCAAATAATACAAATGCACTTGCTTATGGCAATTAACACTAGCGAAATAGTTTGTACAATAGATTCTATAATTAACTAGTTATCCTATACTTATATAATAAATCAAGCAAATTGTATAATAAATTCCATAATATTTTAATTGTAATATGCAAGGTGATGATTACATCGAAACATAAGGTAAACGGGCAACAAGTTGCGCCGCTACTCTTTTTGAATTACAAAACTCAATCTTTTAAAAACCATATTCACTGATATTGGGCATATATTACTTTGCAAAAATTCATGTCAATCAATTTCAATTCCTTACTTTAAGAAATATAAAAGTTCCAAACTGTCGAATAAAAGTGGGCCTATATCATGTAATATTTGGTATTGGGGTGTTTGAAAATTAAATCTACATTTGTAATACCTTTGAAAGCTTGAAAATCTGTGATTGGATAAAGTTATGTTTCTTAAGGATGAAAGATAGATCATGTAATAGTCAACATAACATAAAAGGACCATATGGTCCATATCAATGAATTAAATCTGCGATTGAATAAAGTTATGTTTCTTAAGGATGAAAGATAGATCATGTAATGGTCAACATAACATAAAAGGACCATATGGTCCATATCAATTAATTTTGCGTGCATGTAAGTACTGTAACATCAAAATTGACAAAATAAAGTAATTAACATGCGTACTTCTTAAATAATAAATAATATTGCAGTTAGACAAAATTTTGGAAATTATCAAATTTTACTACTCTAATAAAAAAATACCATATTTTGCCACTTGTCATGCTCTTCTTTTTGTTCTAACCTATATCCACTAGATAAATCAATTTAATTTAGTTATGCATTTAATATATTAGCAACTATATTGTATTAACTTTTAAGATTGGATCTTGTAATCCATAAAACACAATGAAAATCTACTTTTTGCGTTTTAAGGTAAGGATACCTTGGAAATACTATGAAAATGTGTGTATGTGAACATTTGGGATATTGGTGAATTTTAAACAAGTTTATAAATAATATGCGATATGAACAATCAAAATAGAGTAAACTCGTATGAGCACACGTATAGGACCCTAAGCATAACAATATTAGATCGTTACGTCTAACCACCTATCCTATTGTCAGGGCTCTGATACCAATCTGTCACACCCCGACCAAATGCGGAACATGCCGAGGTGTAACGATTGTCCATAAGCACATGACACTAATTAAAGTGACAGTATTTAATAAACTCATTTCATTTCACAACATCGAAAATGTCACATAACAATTATCCATAAAATAACCATAAACAAGATATCACAAAATATGGCAAATTTGATATTGTTCATTTTTACTAATATCCTAAGGTCTTTGATGTCGTTTTCTTCACAATCATAAATCAACCAAGATGCAAACCTGCAACATTTCATAAAATAACGTTTGTCAACACAAAGGTTGGTGAGCAATTCATAAGTTTAATCTTATTAGTATATAATAAAGATAGCCACAAAACTTGCATACGAAACGATAAATAAAAGTGGTAACTTGGATAAATAGTATCGCTAAACACATTAGCGACACCTGGCTATAAGAGGATGCCAAATAGTCTAGGATTTTATAGTTATCGTTAATTGCATTACGTTAACGACATCTTGCTATAAGGGGATGCCAAATAGTCTAGGATTTTATAGTTCCACCAACCAAAAGCGATAAACACATAGGCATATAAGCATAGAACACCAAATCGAGCAATTATTTAAGTAAAGTATACAACTACGTGTGTGGTTTAAGATTCAAATATAAAGCATTTTGTTGAATAAGTATGAAATGTCACCCCCAAAATAAAAAATAGAAAATGGGGTATGAAGTACTCACCTTCAAGTAGTAAACTTGAAAGATGATAATTTGGAGATTTGTCGGAACGACGAGTTTAACGCACAATGCCTAAAAAGAAAAGAAGTCTTGAATTTAGAAAGGTTGTCTTGAAGGTCTTTAAACAAAATAAATGTTGAGAAATGTAAATAATTAAAGTTCAAGGTTTTAAAATGTAACTATTTAAGAATTTATAATAATAACCCTTTAAAAATGTAAGTTTACTCGAAACCGGGTTAAAGTATCTAACCTTAATATTTACTCAACCTATGTTAAGTAATAAGGTGGGTAAAATGCAAGAATGCAAATCCCTTTGGAATAAAGATACTAAAACGGTTTTTTTATCGAGTGTTCGGGTTGTTAAATCGGGTCTTGGTAATTGGTCAAACCCAAAGTCAACTTTTCAAAATATTGAATGTTATGAGATAACTCAATAAAATTTAATAAGACTTAACCAAGTATGTAGTTCCATTGTTTTAGAACTAACAACGCACGTTAAGCGAGTGTTCAGTTTTGTCGGTCCAAACTTTGTTATGAGATCAAGTTGGATCCAACATTTCCAAGTACTTAAGAAAATATTTAAAAATCAATTTGTAACTATTTTTAAAGAAATATACAAGTCTTGATGGCTAAAAAAAAACACACTTGTCTGTCTTAAGCGAGTAAGAATCGGTTTGGTTCGGTTTCCATCTCACAACAAGTTCATAGATGGTTTCCACATGTCCAAACACTAAAGAACTTGTATAATAATGTACAAATAAAAATACTTTAAGTTTTACAACCAAAAGTTAACAATAAAGTCTTTAAACAAACTAAAATAAGCAAGATTAATATGTATGAACAAGTTATATAGATGTATATATATCAAGGATACGAAGTCCTCCATGAAGTCTTGACTTATGAGGTCCAAAACCTCACCGACCGGAATCGGAGAAGTAACTACCAAAGGTAAACAAGGGGTGTATATTATATATATGTTGCACAACCATAAACAAGTATTAATAAGGCTACATAAACTAATTAAGATGAAAGACTAAAAACCTTCAAGAACACTTAAGAAGATAACCTTAAATCTTTGATGTTTGAGAGAGTGTTTTTTTTTTTTTTGGAGTTGTGGCAATGGAAAATGAAGAGGAAATGTGGTGTATATGTAGGGTAATGTTGGTGGTCAAATATGGGTGCGAGACACAAGAGTTTTCATGCAAAATGGATCAAGACAAAAACACAAAACAAAAAATAAATAAATAAATAAATAAATAAATAAAAATAAGATGTTTTCAGGACCCAACAAGTGTGAAATAATATTGTAACATAAATCCATCATTTTGATTATAACATAAGCTTCGGTTTACAAATCAGGTTGGTTTACATAATAAACAAATACAAAAACGAATACAAACAAGACCTGAAATTGACGAATGTCACACTAGGTATTGATACTGCCATTACGGCTGGAACTAATTACCATATATTGATTTCCAATTGATATTTCCTATTTTCCTTTACAATAAATTGATTTCCAAATTTCAACCGGGCATTACATGGAATGGTTAATGAGTTATAAATGAAAATGATATGTGAGCTATAAATTAGTTTTGAAGCTGACGTATATAGACAGACGGGTTTTAAACCGGGTTAAACCTGTTTTTGACTAACCGGTTCCAAAATATCTTTCTTATTGTAACATAAGCAATTGTGAATATCATTATTATAATTACAATCATATTTCCTTTACAATAAATTGATTTATCAATGGGGCATTACATGGAATGGTCACTGAGCTATAAATAGATATGATGTGTGAGCTATAAATTAGTTTTGAGCTACAAACGGATTTTAAACCAGATGAAAGTTGTTTTTGTTTAACTGGTTCCAAAATATCGGGTTCGAATCGGTTTTTGCTAAAAAAAACTCCAAACCGGTCCTCACCCGGTGGTTTATAACTAGAAACCGGCTTTTGTAATATCGGGTTCAAACCGGTGTTCCTGTTATGCTTCTTAGAAATCTTAACCAGAAAGAAGGCTTATGTAACGGTACTCGACTACAAATTATATCTTTAGGTACTCGTGTAGTTGAAGCAAAAATTATTTATGGAACTAACATTGGACATAGAGTTTTGATCCATAGATCACTATTGACTCCAACAGACAACAAAATAGCATATAAGTTTCAAATACGACAGTTTCCCCTTGCAGAATGTTTTGCAATGACCATAAACAAAAGCCAGGGTTAATCATTATCTAGGGTTGGTTTGTACTTGAAAGAACCTGTGTTCTCACATGGACAGCTATATGTCGCCTTGTCAAGAGTTACAAGCATGTGTGGGCTAAAGATTCTGATTCTTGATAAACAAGGTAATCTGACCAATACAAACATAAATGTAGTGTACAAGTGAATTTTTTCTTATTTGTAAAATAGTTGCGTAATGTTTGTTTTGTAATTCATGTCATTTTAATGTGAGTTGTGTAATTGTATTAATAATATATGATAATTGTGTTATGTGTTATTCATTGTATTTTGCTTAATTTTTAAATATTATAATTTTTATTAATTCCCCGTGTAATTCACGGGTCCCAAACTAGTATCAATTATATACGAACATTGATTCGTTCATTGGCTTTTGTGTGTATGGGCATTACAAATTCATAAAATATCTACATGATCAAGTAGTTATAATAAAACTTAATAATAGAATATCATTAACGTACTAGTAAGTATGTCATATAGTCAAATTTACTCTTACACAAGTTGACTTAAGTTATTCATAATTTACTAAATTGTGCTTTACATATAAGATATCTTGTTTTACTTTATATATAAATATAATGTGTCATGTGATATTATAGTATGTAAAGCTACAATACATATTAGACCAAGACATGACAAGATAAAAGAAGACGGAAGATCTCAATTCACTGCACATGTTTCTTTTAATAAAAAACATTAACTTCATAAATTTAAGATCATTAACTTTTTAATTGCAAAATTAAATATAATTATTTAAGAGACTATTTGATAATCTTGCGCTGAATCATTAACAATTCTAGTTGAAAATAAGAGTAACCTATGAATAATTTAACATGTTTCTAAAACTTATAGTTATTAAAAGACTACACGAACCATTAAAATGTGTCTTTTTAATGAAGTAAACACCATCTACATCTACATTTAACCGATTTAGATACAGGCTTTTAATGGAATAACTAAGAGACTATCAAACGTGCCATAAGTTTTCTTACTCATGTCAATTACAAACATTATTAAAAGGTAATCAAGCTATAACTGACATGTATGAATGCATGGTTTATATATATATATATATATATATATATATATATATATATATGTGGGTTAAAATAAAAAGAGAGTGTTTTCTAGGGAGACTAGGAATAAATCAAAGCCATTGGATCATGTTAATCAATGGTTGAGATTTAAAATTACCAAAAACCGACATAGTTTCCGAGAATTATTCTTTTACCATAGATTTTAATGCCAAATGTCAAAAATCTATTGTTTCTTATCATTCATAGAAAACTCTTTATTATTATTTGAACATTTTTCTATATATATATATAGTGAAACTTTTTTAGGGTTTATTTTTTTTAACGGCCAACGAATCATCCAAATGGGCTATTGACTAAATTCATCGCATTGGGATACACTCGTCTCTCGATCTGGGAAAAACCCTCACCTAAGACCAACGCCCGTGAACACTCACCTGATGCCTCTGAAACTAAATGTTTGTAGGCATGAATCAAACCTGGGTCACATAAAACACCGAATCTTTTCATTACCACTCCAGCACTAGCTCATACTTTTATAATAGGTTTGAAAGAAAATTTTTAAAAAAAAGTGGGATCTTATAGTTAAATAAATATTAAGTTGTTTTAACTTATGTGGTCGGAGTGTAATTGTTGGAAGAAGTGAAAGGGTCAATTTGTTCACTCCAATTCCCAACCATGTCCTTGAATACCTCATTTTTTTTAAAAGAAAAATTCTTAACTTTTATGAAAAATTATTTGGATGATCAAATTATCAAATTTAATTCGATGTATTTCTTACTATTATTTTCTTTGAAGTTTCATTATATGTCTAATTATTATTGATAGGTTGATTTGTAAATTGATAAGTTATGTTTCGTAACAACTAGAGTAATTACCGATGGATATGTGACCCAATGTTTTGAGTCTAATCGTTTGAAGGTCAAGGGTTTGAGTCTAATCGTGGCAATTAATGTTGTTTTATTATGGATAGATGAGATTGTTGTTCAAATAAAAAATACCAGAGCAATTATATATACAGTTAAAAACCACTGTCACGATTAGCTAGGTTGATATGTTTGATTATAGTGTATATATAGCATAATGCTTTTTTTTCATAATGAATATCAAAACTTTTAAATAAACGATTGTTATAACTGTTAAAACATGTGTTGCTATCAAAATCAAAATCCAATTCCAAATAAGTTAGATTTGTTTCTTTGCACGCTTTATAAGTTGTGAGGTTATTATAAATGAGTGGATTTCTTTTAAACATGTATAGTCGACGATCATTAGGCTTGCCACAACACTTTATGGAAGCTTCTCTATGCGATCGTACTTTTTCGTGAGAGTAAATGTATTTCTCGAATGTGTATTTTTTATTAATCTTGTTTATTCATGTCTGAAATCAGCTAGTTGGACAATTTTGTAAATAGAATGAAGTTAAAGGGTTTAGGGGTATATTGGAGAAATCATGTTTTTGGGCTTTGAAGACGGTCATGTAAATAATTTTTCCCATCTATTGACAAGACGATCGAGATATTTGCATATATGTAATCCTTTTAACTAGTTACAAATGTGATACAATTTACATATATGTGATGCTTAACAATTATATGAATATCAAAATATTAAAGACACCAATATACATACGTATATAAACATGAAACTTCTTTTTTGTACTTCGAAATGACTATGAACCATAAATTTTAATGTGTATAAACGAGAAAACTTATGAAAACTTTTTTTATAGTAAAAACCACAAATAAAATACACACATATATAAACCTTTTTAGTTATATTATACGTAAATTGTGTTTTTCGTGTTCATCGTGCTCTTTGAACTTCTTCGCGTACTACACGGTGTTATATACACACACATATGTATATAAACATGAAACTTCTTTTTTGTATTTCGAAATGACTATGAACCATAAATTTTAATGTATATAAATGAGAAAACTTATGAAATTTTTTTTATAGTAAAAACCACTAATAAAATACACATGTATATAAACTTTTTTTAGTTGCATTATACGTAAATTGTGGTTTTCATGTTTATCGTGCTCTTTGAGCTTCTTCGTGTACTACCGATTATACATATGTAACAATAAAGTTACATAATATCGGTACAAAATATTGTAATAGAATACAACGCTTTGTATCACCTTAGTAAGATATATATTTGTTGCTAAAGTGATATACTAAGTTGGCCCTTTGTTTTTTTCTTTTTGGAAACCCAAAATGTTGGGACATTTGATCTAATTAATTATACACTATATAAATAATTAATAGTTAACTTTAGTAACAGAGACAAAACATGTAATATTTTAATTAGTTCATTTTGTCCTATAGCATTTGGAACCTCAGTTGGCTGCGGTTCCTTTCTGTTTTTGTCTCCTTCTCTTAAAAAATTAACCAAAAAGGTTAAATAAATTAACGGTGTTGATCAGGTTAAAACAAAAGTGGGCGTATTCACATAACATTAAGAGTTACTAGATGCACAAAATACACTTGTACATATTGGTTTATATCATTACATGTGTAATGATAATTAAAAATATAGTCGTCATCATCATCACCGTACTCAGTATATCCCACTAATAGCAAAGCTATAGTAGGGTCTGAGGAGGGTAAAATGTAGACAACCTTACCTCTACCATGTAGGAATAGAGAGGTTGCTTCCGATGAGACCCCGGCTCGATAGTAATTTTGCATCAAGCCTTGGACATAAGGCACATAACACTCAACCATCGGGACACCAGTCGATTGGTGCATGTACCCTTGTCTTTCGGCTATCAATGCCACCACATGATACCTGATTAACTTTCTGCCACTTTTAACGTTATTTTCACTAGATTAATAAAATAACGTCAAAATTAGTGCAATTTCACTTTTGCCCACTTAAGAGTTCACACATATATACATTATATGCGCGCATGGCAAGCAGGGCGCATAATTAAAAATATAGTATGGTAGTTAAATACATAAATGTCTTATATATTACAGCTAAAACAAAAGATACACAAATTTATGACTGGTACGGTTTCTCTACTAAAAATTAAATTTTATTTATCGTTTCTCAAACAAAACGATTTTGTGTAAGTAAACCACCTGCCTCCTTCAACTGGTGGGCCATTGTTGTAAAATTGGTGATCAAACAATATAATATCCAAATTATATAAGAACAAGAACACAATGATGATGTATAAGCGAATTCTTTGATTAATATGATTGTTTGATACAATGAAAAGTGATGGATGGAGGGGTATATAAACCCTACCAATCGACACAATCTAATCGACGCAATGTTTCATCAGAAACCGTTTTAACATAGTTACATGACTGACCCCTAACCTATTTACATTGACACGTTTAACCCTAAACTAACTTTAAACTAATGACAAACAAACCCTTATAACTTATAATACAACTAATATTTTGTTTAACTTAATAATGGCGGTGACCTGCTTGATAGTCCTCGAGGGGATCTCTTACTTCATTGGAACGGGAAGTAATATTGACGACACATGTAAAGTCTATAAAACAAGGGTTTATTACATGTGTGTTTGTATATCGACATAGCTGACCGAACCATCTAAACCGAAGAAATTCGTTTGATTTGGCCGGTTAAATTATATACGCCGTCTGTTACACAATTTGATTTTAACGGTTTGATAGTTCGGTTTACAATTTGAAAATTTGAACCGGTTGAGTAAACCAAGCCAAACCTTTAATATTTATTATTTTATTTTACATAATCTTAGGAATTAAAATTATAATGTTATGTATATATTAAATTTATATACAGTCATTATCAGTTTATCACCTTTTAAAACTTAATACAAAACTATGTTCCTTAAAAAAAACTACTTTTTTTCTAAAACCGCTAAATCATCAAAATCGAACCGTTAAATCGTAAAATCATGAAACCATCCAGTTCAATCTGTCCTTCCCCAAACCATAATTACCAAAATTTTCATCAAAATCTATCGACGGTCCGAAACATAACAATATTACATCTTTCTTGGAGGATATGAATATCAAAATATGATGATATGAAACTGATTAAACAGTGTGTGTAAAGTTAAAGTAGATGAGTATAGTAAAATAAAATAAAATGTGACAATATGTATTATAAAGTGGAACAACATATGTCCCAACAATAATATTTTCTTAGAATCCATAAATGTCTAAAACCGAGATAAACAAAAGTGATAGTGAAGTGTGCCTGTCTTGTCTGTCTGATAGATACATAATATATATATATATATATATATATATATATATAGGCGTGAAATTGAGGCGGCCCTGAAATCCGTCTTTAGTTAAAATGGTAACCTCACTAACCCGACCACCATTCCCATCATTCATGCCATTCATAATATTATTATTATTATTATTATTATTATTATTATTATTACTGTATGTATTCTTTTTATAAAACTCTTAGATTGATAGTGACATAACTCATAAGTTGGTTTGTGATATATTTGGTCTGGACCGGGCTGGCCCGAAGGATCTAACCGGGACCATACCTAATGCTTTTGTGGTTTGAGATGGTTTGTGCTTTTGGTCTAATTTGGTGTGAAGCTGGGAAAATTGTATTGAGATACGGATCAAATTGGTTGAAACGCTATTAATGTTTTAAGACTAACGTTAGACTATCTCCGACGCCCATTCTTGCTACCATTAGTGGCTAAGAGGATGGATGCATGCTAGCTATGCGGCGTTGAGGTTTAACTATCCGCACGTAGCTACATGCACCATCCTTGGTATTTTTTTATTTCTTTTTTGTCACACAAATCAACAAATTTAGTATTAAAAAGTTGGTTGCATGTGGGAAGGATGAGTATGATAGTGCTAAGAGTAAAAATGTGCTTTGGGTAAAAAACTGATGCGGCATACCGATTAGGCCTGCATATGGGAAAATTAGTTGTGACGTTGCAGACAGTATTACGGATGTTGCATGTATCGAATATGCTTGAAAAACATAAAATTGAGTAATGCTTGAATAAGGAAATGCTTGCTATTCAGTTACAACAAAACAATAAAATCAAGTATGATTAGGCACTTTAGGCTCATATCAGTTTGCATGTGCTTGAATAAAAGGCTATGCACATGCTACACAATTACATATTAAGCATTTACTTGTATCAGGTCTACAACTAATGACATAAGCAAACCAATTTTAAGACCGCTCTTGTTTGGCCGAAAAGGCAGTTAGTGTAACTCTAGCCGGCTTTCGGCATAGGCAAACCGATGAATGGACATTCACGTATCTACTTGCTTATGACAGACTTTAGCCAACATTAGCGGGAATAAAGTCGAACACGCTCTTTGTCACAGCTATATATGTAAAACACATCCACAAAACAACCCTAGTCGTCTTCTAATAGAACTAACATGAGAAGTAGAGAGAACTCATCGAAACCAAGCCTCAATTTAGTAGTATCCATGAAGTATATCAGTTCCAGCGGAAAATAATCCACAGCTATTACATATCCAAAATCATCTTACAAACTTTCCCTAGCAAAATCAACCTCACTGATTTAACAAATTCAAGAAGAAAAAAAACCATAAGATTTGGTTTACAGAATCTGAGCGGCGGTGTTCAATTTCTCTGCTAAGCTGAGTTGCGTCCTCGTAATGCTTGACAAGTATAATAACAGCAATTGGTCCTACATAATAAACAAAATATGCCATCAACACCAACCAAATGCATCCAACAGATGAAGGGTACTTTAGGAATATTATCTTTACCTGTAAACTATCATTCACAAGCTTATCAAAAGCTGGTGGCGATATCTTCGGAATGGAGGATACGGTTTCTGATATAAATCTTCCGATGGTGTTATCTGGTGCAACGCGCCCTTCCTGGAAAACAAAAATTTATACTTAAATTAATAAAAACATTGTAATGATAATATGATATATGCATATAATATAACCAGTATGAAATCAATCAATCTCACCACAACATCATCAACATATTTGTAGGTGTCATCGATTAATGCTAGCAGCCGTTCCATAGTTGCTTCCATTCCTTCCATATCGGTTGGAAGTTTGTCAACTGCCGTGGTCTTCAAAACATCAACTACAATCATAAATACCATACTTTAGTTTAACGGTTTAATCGTTAACATATTCTATTAAATCAAGAACATGTTATAATGCTGACATCCGATGCGCTCAGCTTCAACCATACGCAGATCCAGAGGGATTTCTTGAAACTGAGCAGCGAGTTGCTGATCACCCAATGATAAGTTAACAGAGACGAAAGCTTTGATGGAAGCTTCACCGTTTGTGAATCCAGTGTCAACTGTCAAATGAACAGGGTTTGCAACTTCTTTGGAATAAAACTCATGAATAAGAGCACTGCCACCCGTCACGCCGAATCCGGTTGAAAACCTAAAGTAGATTTAATATGGTATTATGATGAGTTCCCAGGATTAGATTGACCGAACAATAAAATGAAAGTTAACAAAAATTTGATGAGGAATTACCATCCAACAATGACTTCTTTCGGATTCACCTTCTGGTGAGATGATAACATACTGTGATGGTAATCTATATCCAGGGCAACCTTGAAACAACATACAGGAGAACATGAAATAAGTGTCAGATGACAAATTCGATATATCTAACGTTCAATACAAAAATAAAAACACTTATTATTAGGGCTGTAAATGAACCGAACGTTCAGAGACTTGCTCGTGAACTGTTCAGCAGAATTAACTAAAGGATTGAACACAAACATAAGCCCAATTTGTTCAATCGTGTTCGCGAAAGTTTGATAATGTGCTCGTTTACGTCCAATTAATGTTTATTCATTAAATGTATTTAATACTTTTCCATGACTTTTCTAATCCCTATCGTGTAGACTCCAGCAAAATTATTAACCATAAACAGAAAATATACATGAGTATTATGTGATTAATTTAGAAGTAAAATTAAAATATGAATATGAATGTTAAAAAAACCACCAACACGAACTTGGTAGCCGGACCCAACCGTTGACACTGGCCATTCTCGGTTATCAAGCTCTAGCTGGCTCGAGAGCCTAAACAAGCCTGTCATTTATAAATTTTTTATTATTTATATATATAGATACACACACAAAATAAAAAATATTATTAATTAATATATATATATATAGTTATGAAAATATATAACTATATAATATATATTTTGTTATTTATAAATCTATAATTATAAAAAATATATATAAAAATAATTATCAATATACAAAATTAATTAATAAATAGTAAACGAGCCAAACTCCAGCTTGCAAAACTATTCACAAGCCGAGCTCGAGCTAAGTGTAAATTAAATGAGCCGAGCTTGAGCTCAGTGTAAGTCAAAGTTGAGCCGGCTCGCAGGACTAAACGAGCATTTCATTTATAAATCTTTTATTATATATATAATATATGTAATGTATGTGTGTGTATAATATTGAAAAAAAATAACTATATAATATATATTATGTTACTTATAAATCTAACAAATATATATAAATAGTAAATGAGCTGATCCTGAGCTGAGCTCAAGCTTGAAAACTACTCACGAGCCGAGCTCGGTGTAAGTTAAACAAGTTGAGTTCAAGCCTAGTCGAGCTCGAGATAGGCTCGTTTGCACCTAGACTATTGTGAAACATTCACTTGTCGGATAAAAGCTTAACGTTCGGTTGGGTTCGTTTACAGCCCTAATTATCAAAAAACATAAAACCTAATGGACTTTCACTTTCACGTTAACCTAATTATCAACAAACTACAATACCAAAACAATTAACACGTTAAACCAAACCCTAACCTGATCAGCCGACTCATTATGCGGCACGACATACGAATTCCGAACGTCCACGGTGCCGTCCGGAAGCACGGATCCGAGAAGCGTCCCGATGACTCGGTCCGCCTGGTCCGGGCGTCTGACGAAGCAGTCACAGATGTTGAAGATGACGAGAGGATGAACCTTGGCGGACAAGCTAGTTGATAACGGGAGGCGTTGAAGCACTGTTTGATCTGTTGACGCCATGGCTGGTTAATTGATCGGATGAAACAAGATTTGAATCGCCGGAGAGTTTAGGTGGTGCTCTAGGGTTTGGACGAAGAAGAAGATGAAGACAGGAGGATACCAGAGAGATGGTTAGCTATCAGATGTTGATCCAAACTAAGGCCCAGATATCGGCCCGTTATAATAGCTAAATCTTAGGCCCATTGATGAGTTTTATTGGATTTGGATCATTGCATGTGGGTTAGAGCCTTAAAGGTGCATAAATTGGGTTTTTCTATTAAGGGTCGGTTCGAGGTCCGGGTATAAAATTGGGTGTTTTAATACCCTATTTCCGGATAATGAAAAAACCTTATTTTCAGGTTCTTTTTTTTTTTTTTTTTGGTATTTTCGGCATAGATTGGTTTTCTTAAGGGGCTACAATTTTTTGAGGTATTTTTCGGGTATAAACCGAGTATTTGAAAAACATGGGTTTGGTTATGGAAAAACCAGGTTCTGGTTTTCAGATATTTGCGGATACAAATCGGGTCCAGTGCCGGGTACGGATTTTGGTACTAAAATGAATACCATATCCATACCCTATGGGTAAGGCCGGGTACGAATCCCGGTAGTAAAAACTCGGTTTCTTTTGTGTTTTTCGAGTCTGGTTCATGTTTTTTTTGCACCTCTACATATGGATTTTGGTTAGTTGGTTTTAAAAATGTCAGTTAAAAGTAGAGGTGTGCATCGTTTGGGCAAAATTGGATCTAAAGCCTAAAATTCTGATTTTTGAATTTTTGAAAGCCGCATTGGTTTGGGTTTTTTTTTTTTTTTTGTCATTAGAGCTTGAAAGTTTTTGGCCGA
Source organism: Bidens hawaiensis (assembly GCF_021521415.1). Classification (NCBI taxonomy): domain Eukaryota; kingdom Viridiplantae; phylum Streptophyta; class Magnoliopsida; order Asterales; family Asteraceae; genus Bidens; species Bidens hawaiensis. Next base: position 62,096 of record NW_027505751.1, read on the forward strand.
CAAAGATTGGCCCAAGATAATGAGTTTGAGTCTAAATCATTTTATTAATTGATAACTAACAAGTTAGAGACACTGCATGTTGTGGCGGCTCGAACTTGATATAGGAACCCTAAGCCTATGTCTGTTACCTCGTTGGAAACTCGAAAGGATTAAACTCTCTCTCTCTCTGCAGTTGCTTTAAATGGGCATGTTGTGGCGGCTCGAACTTGATATAGGAACCCTAAGCCTATGTCTGTTACCTTGTTGGAAACTCGAAAGGATTAAAAACTCTCTCTCTCTCTACAGTAGCTTTAAATGGGCATGTTGCGGCGGTAACTCGGTTAGTATTTCGATTCGGTTCTTTACTGTACTGTCAAAATAATATTTTATAACAAAAGTTAAAAGTTTGGTGGTTAAAGTATAAAAGAAAAAAATCTTGAAGTTGGTTTTGATGAGTTTGGTTGAGTAAGTTTTTTAAATGTATAAACAAAGAGAAACATGTTAAACCTAATAATTTGTTTAATATGTTAAACCTAATAATTTGCCATTTACATCTTTCTGTTTTATAATTTATTATGAGCAAAACATTATGAATTCTCCACGTAATTTATAAACATTACAGAAAGATGTAGTGTTGGCTAATATCCTATGATAATTTTCTGGCTAATGATTTAGCTCCACGTAAACACAAGCTGGTCAACTTATGAATTAATCCCTATCACTTCGCTCTAAAAAGTAACAACAGAACGTGGTCCATCTAAAAAAAAAAAAAAAAAGAAACGCTCTAGCTCAACCTGGAACAAATGGTTTAGGCAAGATTCAAACTCATGGCATTATTCCATATTAACTATGTTTGTATCATCTGTCTTGCTAAAATTAATAAATGTTATTAAAATCTCTTAAACTATTATTAGTTGTTTAAATTACATAAAATAAGTTATAAATGTTTAAAGTTTTTAAATTAAGTAAACAAACAAAGCATATTTATAATTAAATAAATTTACAATTGTTATTATTTAGTGAATCTGTTGTTCACTATTACCCTCCATTTCAAGTTAATTTAAAAAAGTAAGCGATGATTCGTATATGTTTAGTTTTAGATCACATAATTTGAGAAGAAAAGAGTTAGAACACTAACAATAAAATTTCACAATATTAACACAACCTAACTGAAGTTGAGCTAGTTTAGAAGAAAAAAAAATACTTTAAATGATATTAATTAATGAAACAATTGGAAAACATTGTTACTATTTGATAGGGCTGAGCACGGTTCGGTTCGGTTATTAGGTGAAACCCAAACCGAAACCGAAGTAATCGGTTATTTGAATATGCAAACCGTTCTGTTTTCGGTTTTCCGGCTTTTCGGTTTTCGAATTTTCGGTTTTTCTTCAATTATGTGTTGACATTGCAAAAAAAAAAAATTTCAAAAATGAAAATGTGTAAGGCCCCGTTACCGGTAACCCTACTTTCGTGTTGGATTTACTCATAAACACAGTTCTAAATATCAGAGTTAATTAAAACATTTATGCGGATTATAAAACTTTCATAAAACATTACAATATTTCATAACTTGTCTCAAAACATCCTTTGTCTTTCACATTAAAACATTAAAATTAAAACATCGTAAGTCTTCAGATGCCAGGCTCTTATTCTTCTGCCATGTGTCCTCGCTCAAGCCAGCTGTCTCATCCTACTCACCTGCGTGCATACTAAATGTCAGCTACGCTGAGTGAGTTCTAGTTAATCACAAAATCATACAATACATTCTTTACATTTCAAACTTAACCTCCTAACTTTCTTTCATACACACTTAAGTGCTTTTACTTTCATTTTTACCTTCATACTTTCTTTACATACATAATCATACGTTTTAAAGAGCCTTTCGCCCTATAACCTCACAGATATTATAAGGGTCTGGTCCCTAGTTTTTGAATATTAGAAGGGTTCGATTCCCTAACATCACAGATATTATAAGGGTCTGGTCCCTACCATCACAGATATTATAAGGGTCTGGTCCCTAGTTTCGAATATTAGAAGGGTTCGATTCCCTAACATCACAGATATTATAAGGGTCTGGTCCCTAACATCACAGATATTATAAGGGTCTGGTCCATAGTTTTCGAATATTAGTAGGGTTCGATTCCCTCTTCGTTACCATACATTATACCCCGAGTATTTTTAGGGCTCGGTACCCTTTTCGTAACCATACAACCATACATCATACCTCCAGTATTATTAGGGCTCGGTACCCTTTTCGTAACCATACAACCATACATCATACCTCGAGTATTATTAGGGCTCGGTACCCCTTTTCGTAACCATACGACCATACATCATTATTTCCTTCTTTTATTATCTCTATCACGTTCATACGCATAAGCATTCATATTATACTTACCTTATACATAGCATTACAACCTGACAGTACGTGCAATATCCGAAGATCGTTCACGTACCATCAAGCAATCATTCTTACATAACACATATATCACATAGGGCATACACTTATCACTTATGATAAATGTATTAACAACACATCAAGTACGCACACAGCCCCGAAAACATAACAAGGAATGGGGCTAGAAACTCACCTGAACACGGTTACGTTCACCGTTAATCGTAATTCCTTTCTTCAGTTGTGCACGGCTGACTGTATAACAAGTATACGTATCAATTAACTATCACTTCTCATAATGTATTTCTATCTTTATATGACCCACAACGAACGGGGGTCCGGGGGCAGCGCCCCTGGCAGCGGGGTCTAGGGGCGGCAGCCCCTAGCAGGGTCCAAGGGGCAGAGCCCCTGGCTGGGGTCGAGCTGCCAGGTCAGCTTGGAAAAATTTTATTTCCATTAACTGTCTTAACACATTTTTCATTAGATTTTTAGTTTACTTCCTAATCGAACTTGGCTTTAGGCGAAGTTAAACCTTAGGCGAATTTAGCTTTAGGCGAAGTTAAACCTTAGGCGAACTTAGCTTTAGGCGAAGTTAAACCTTAGGCGAACTTAGCTTTAGGCGAAGTTGTCATCAGGCGAACTTGGCTTTAGGCGAAGTTGTCATCAGGCGAACTTGGCCTCAGGCGAAGTTACCAGTTAGGCGAACTTAACTTTACAGCGAAGTTGCCATCAGGCGAACTTAGCTTGCAGGCGAAGTTCATCAGGCGAACTTAGCTTGCAGGCGAAGTTCGTTGCTTTGAAGGCGAAGTTGCCCAGACAGCCGCTGTTTTAGCTTCTGATCGGCATTTCGAGCGATTTTAACACCCTTGCTATGGTTCAATATCACCCACTACGCTACCCGGCCATTTTCGGTCGTTTATACACTAAAAAGCTTGGATCTTTAAACTTCAAAGATCAAGAACCATACCTTTTTGGGCTTGTTTGGATCTCGTTTACTTGCTTAATCACAACCAACCGCTCTCTCTTTCTCGGACCTCGCTCTCCCTCTCCTCGGCTGCCGCCGGCGGTTGTAGGTGGTGTGTATGTTATGGAGTGTTTTTAGGAAAATGATGGAAATGAAGGTACTTTGGGGTTTTGGGGGTATTTATATCCCTGAAATCCCATTCTCATTTAACCCATCTCAATTAATCCAAGTCCAAGACCCGCTCCTTACCCGATATTAATTAATTACGCGAAATCACTAAACATAACTTCCTTTATTCATCATTAAAATTTTAGGATGTTACAAAATGCATATTTTAAACTTGTATAAAAACATGTTAGAGTGCCACAGTCCACATATATATTGAATTCAAAACACAAAAATAGGCACAAGTTACGTGGAACTATACGAATACAAAGTTGCTAAATAGAGTTTAAAAATTAAAAAGCATTAAAAGTTTAATCCCGATCTTCATTCATCATCTTATTTATTTATCTTAAAAGTTTGGTCAATTCCTCATCATCTTGATAATATTTATCATCATCAATCGGTTCGGTTCGTTTTTTTAGGTTGTTTAAAAATGGATAACCAAATCGAAACTGAAATTTTAGTTTTTCAAAAAAACAAAAAATGAACCATCGGTTAATGCTTTGGTTCTGTTTTTTGGTGCGGTTTTTTCGGTTAATTCTGTTTCGATTCGGTTAATTCGGTTTTCTGGTCACCCCTACTATTTGGTTAATTTTTTCCATACATAAAGTTATGTTCAATCCTTATGGCCAAAAAATGGGTTTTTGCCAAACCAAACCTGTTTAAAGACTATAATTCAGTCAAACAAATGTTGGACCCAAACCGGATCTACTTTAAAAGGAAAACCATAACGGGTAGGGCCGGATTGGATTGCATTCAAACCGTTTTCACCCAGACAGTTTCCGGATTCTTTTCGGTTTGATTGTACACTAGTTCAATTTCTATCATTAGGAAAATGTTGGGCCAAGCTACCAATATCTCAGGCTCAAAAATGTAAAAGGAGAAGAGCCCGTTTCAAATATGAAAATTATAGGCCCATCACATTATAGAATTAGAAGTAGAAGTATCGAGGCCCGTCACATTATAGAAATATAATCTCTGCTGATATCTTGTTCGAATGTTTTTTAATCTGTAAACTAGTTTTATACTATCTCCAATCCGGATATCTCAAAATAATAAAATTAAATTTAACCAAAATATTCAACAAAAAAGCTCATTAAGCGACTGGTATTACTAGACATAAAATAAGCCCTTTCAACTAAAACATATTCCTTCACTTCTATTCACATCCCAAGCTCAACCTCTTTATATTTCAGTATTATTATTATTATCCATATGGAATGAGCACTTGTAGACTTTAGTCATAGACCAAACCTTTCATTTTTTTTCTTTTTTTACTACGGACTACTCACACTTTACTTTTTACTTCTAAACTACACCAGGAGAGTTATCTACTCCAATGATATAATTCGATTAATGGTTTTCTCCTCAAAAGGCAAAAGTCTATACCAACCAACCAAACTGAAACAGTTGCTTAACACAAATATGATTATATGAGCATGATAATATATGCCGTTGTAGCATCATAAAGAAAATCATGAGTTAAAACTTAATTCCCGGTTACAAGTTAAAATATTACATCCACATCACATAATAACAAATCAAAAGTTTGCTATATTAAAAAATAAGTAATAAAGTTTATTATAAATAAGGCATTTATATAAGTTTAATCATAATTTTATGCCATTACCATTTTCAGGTTATAGAATTATATGTTTTTTTTAACGGTCAGTTCTCTTTTATCTTTCATTATCATTATTCAAATGGAATGAGCATTTAATGGATATAGATATTCATACTTTGCTACAATCTATATATACACATCATGGCTATTCGTTTGTGGTCTATAGACAAGACTTTTGAGTCAATAGGCCTTAAACTCATGCAAAATATCATAGCTTGTGGTCCATAACAATAATTCTCACTCATATAGTAGCATAGTGAAGACTTTTCAATAACGTATTTTTTGGTTTACAAGACTTTTGACTTGTTCACATGCAAATACCTTTTAAAATAATTAAGCTAATTGATTTTAGGAAGATGAGCATCATAAACACGTTACTGCTACTGAAGTTAAGGTGCATATAATGATCGTAGACCACAACTAACATCCTCTAGTCTATACTCTGTCGATGAAAAAAAATGTATATAACACAAAGTAAGAAACAGAATAAAGAAGTACAGGGTGAATGAATCGAAACAGTAGGGTCCTTGGATTGGTAATTTATCCTTTTATACCTATTTTTATGTACCGGTAAACAAGATTCTTACACAAAACTTCAAAACTTAGAATATAGATTTTTATAAACAAGTGGCACGTCAGGGAAGCTGGCTAAGCCTTAGCCGTCACTTTATGGGCACGGAATTTTGTGAAAAGTAAACAGAACCCACTTTCAGCCTATAAAAATTCTACACGTGTCAAAGACGTCGAAACTTAGCCTACATCTATAGTTATTTAGCCGACATCCTTGACTCTTAGCCAGTTAGCCGGTTTCGGAATATGTATCTATTCACTTAGCTGACTCCATATATTCTTTCTTAGCCAGCTCCAACTCGGCTTGTAGGCTAAAGCTACACTTAGCCGTCTTCTTTTTATCCTTTTAGCCGCCAAAATTAAAAATATTTGCATACCCAATTAAATACTTACTCGGCTTTCATGTTTTTTTCTCTTAGTCGTCTTTATTTTCTCTTAGCCGGCATGTTTTAGGCACCAAAATTGAATATTTTTACCTAACTAATAAAACACTTAGCCGGCTTCTATTATTTTTACTCTTAGCCGTCTTCGTTTTTTTCCCTTAACTAGCATGTTTTTACAGCCAAAATTAATTATTTTTACCTACCTAAGAAAACACTTACCTAATAAAACTTTGGCGGCTAAAAAGGGAAAAAAAAGACGGCTAAGTGAAGCTTTAGCCTACAAGCCGAGTTAGAGCCGGCCAAGAAGGAATATTGGAGGCAGCTAAGTGAATAGACACATATCTCAAAGTCGGCTAAGAGTCAAAGATGCCGTCTAAATAACCATAGATGAAAGCTAAGTTTAGCCGTCTTTGACACATGTCGAATTTTTATAGTCTCAAAGTGGTCCTGTTTACTTTTCACAAAATTTCATGCCCGTAAAGTGGCGACTAAGGTTTAGCCATCTTAGCCGGCTTCCATGACGTGTCACTTGTTTATTGGACAAATACTCAATGATTGGATGGATGTGGGTTAAAATAGACATGCGTGTTTTAAAATTTTTTTCTTTAAATTTGTTTATTTTAGTAATTTTTCCTTTAAATTTTTCTAGGTCAAACTTGTTTAACTTTTGTAATGTCTCATTAAAAGATATAATCCAAGGTTTTGAACCAACAAAAAGGGTGAGTCATTCGACAGATACATAGACCATGAGTCAAAAGATAAAGATTGTTGAGGGCCCACTTCTATATTATCTAGAAAACATGATGACGTCACCCTGTGTAATCCATGTTAGTCTTTTCTATTTTTATATTTCTATTTCTTTTGGATGTGATCCTCATACACCATCCCCTGCTGAGACAGGACAAGTCTATACGGCTCGTATAGGCATATACGGGCATGACTGACATGGGACAAAAAACAGCTTTTTTGCAGCATATACAACCTTATAGACCTATACGAGCCGTATAGGCATTTAATTGCTCGTATTGCTCCCTGACACCACCCCCTCCGACAGGACATGTCTATACGGCTCGTATAGGCATATATGGGCTCATAGGCTACGCATGACTGACATGGAACAAAAAAATAATTTTTTTGCAGCCTATATGACCGTATAGACATACAAGAGCCGTATAGGCATTTAATTGCTCGTATTGCTCCCTGACACACCATAAAACCTATACGACCGTCTATTAAACCATGTGTTTAGAACATAATGTATTTCGGGTGCACTTTTATTTTTATATACGTGGATCAGATGTTTATCAGTGTGTTTTGACAAAATGTTTTCTTGTTTACTTAATCATTGATTTATAATTGTGTATAGACTATTATAAAGTGTAACATTATATAATCTTAAACGAAGGTTCTCGGTATACAACCACAAAGGAGAGCGGCTAAAATTGCTAAAAAAAATATGGTGCAAGTCATATAATGTATCTGAATGATGGCTATATAGGATGTTAAAGTCATAAATCACATAAATATATGGTCGTAAAAAATTTGTGTCAAAAAATTGTCTATACAGCCATATAGGGCTATACGAGGTGTTATACGACTGATGATATCCGACAAAACTGGCACGATTCAGGTGTTATACTACCATATAATCCTATACGAGCCTTATAGTAAAAAAAATGATATGTGAGAATCTCTAGTGATGTGGGAAGATCTTAACCCATTATAAATGTGAAAACACGTTATGATACTTTCAGCCTTTTCAACTCCCAAGCCCTAAAATTTCTAATTTTCTTTTTATAAACTTGTTTATAGCGTACCACTTAGGGTAACTGTTTCCGTCATTAGGAGTGATGCTTGGATTATTCTTATAAATTATTTTTTATTATTTCTACTAGCCTATGATACTTCTCTTTTTGTTCACGTTTTTTTATTTGTTAAAAATTATTAAAAAATTATTTTATAGACTTATAATACTTTAATATTTTATTTTTTTATATATCAATCCATTAAAATAGATTACTTAATTTTAAATGTCACGAAACTAAGCACCAATAAACTGTTATTAATATTATAATAAATTTAATATTCATTTTATTGGAAAAATTGCATTAGTTTCTCAACATGGTTAGGTGAATTTACAAATGTACCTAATAAAATTACTCAAAAATCTTAATTAACATTATTAGTTATATTCGGTCATTACCCTTCTTTTGTTTTCTACAATAAAATTTCACATTTCTCTTATAATTGCAAAGATATTTGTAAGTAGGAACATAAAACCACTAGACCAAAAAAGTTATAAGACAGTTATTGACCTTCTAATAGTTAAATCTGCATATATCAAAACACTATAAGAAGATGTTTGTTAGTCAGGAACTGACAACCTGAGTTCAAATCTTTGGTCATTTTTGTGTAAATCTTTTATTAGATAGAATGAATTGGGTGTCATCGTAAAAATAAATAAATGGTCGGGAACAATCAAGAAACTATATTTGAAAAAAGATGGATGAATATTGGGGTCCGTTAGTAGATAAGCTTTCTCAAAAGGATGTTTGTAACAAGATTGATGAGATCAATGATCTCGCTTTTGCCACAAGTTTAGTGGCAAGTCAAATTTGTCATCTTATTGTGTCATGGCTCGGTCTTTCTTTGATGACGGGTTTTAACCATGGTGAAATGATGGATTGATTGGAAACACTAAAAGTTCAAAATAAAAAAAAATGAAAAAAAAAGAAAGAAAGAAAGAAAGAAGAAGAAGAAAAAGAAAAGGAGGAGGAATGCTTATTTACTATAATTAGATCATTTTTAACTTTTAATCAAAATTTCGTTTTGACTAACAAATGATATTTTTCCTTAGATTTCACAACGAACACACTATTTTTTTGATTCATACATTTTGTAAGGCCCCGTTACCGGTAGCCCTACTTTCGTGTTGGATTTACTCATAAACGCAGTTCTAAATATCAGAGTTAATTAAAACACGCGGAATATAAAAGCTTTCATAAAACATTTCATAACAAAACACGTCTTGTCTTAAAACATCATTTTGTCTTTCAAAATAAACGAAACATTAAACTTAAACGTCTTGAGTCTTCCGATGCCAGCCTCTTATTCAGTGCCACATGTCTCCTCAAGCGAGCTGCCTCATCCTACTCACCTGCGTGCATACTAAAAGTCAACTACGCTGAGTGAGTTCTAGTTAATCATACGCTATACAATACACATAAACTTATATTCTTTCGTTCATACTTTCATACTTTCATACTTTCTTTTGTATTAACTTACCTTCATATCTTACGTTATAAAGAGCATTACGCCCTACATTCCTCGAGTATTATTAGGGCTCGGTACCCTCCTTCCTCGAGTATTATTAGGGCTCGGTACCCTCTTTTCTCGAGTATTATTAGGGCTCGGTACCCTCTTTTCTCGAGTATTATTAGGGCTCGGTTTCCCTCTTTCCTCGAGTATTATTAGGGCTCGGTTTCCCTCTTTCCTCGAATATTAGTAGGGTTCGGTTCCCTAGTTCTCGAATATTAGTAGGGTTCGATTCCCTCTTCGTTACCATTCAACCATACATCATACCTCGAGTATTATTAGGGCTCGGTACCCTTTTCGTAACCATACGACCATGCAACCATCATTTCCTTCTTTTATTAACTTTATCACGTTCATACACATAAGCATACATATCATACTTACCTTATACATAGCGTTACAACCTGACAGTACATGCAATATCCGAAGATCGTTCACGTACCATCAAGCAATCATTCATACATATCACATCATTCACATAAGGCATACACTTATCTCTTAGGATAAGCGTATTAACAAACATATCGAGTATGCACACTGCCCCGAAAACATAACACATAAATGGGGCTAGAAACTCACCTGAACATGGTTACGTTCACCGTTAATTGTAATCCCTTTCTTCAGTTGTGCTCGGCTGACTGTATAACAAGTATACGTATCAATTAACTATCACTATTCATATCATCTTTCTAGTCTTAACTACTACCCACAACGAATGGGGGCCCGGGGGCAGCGCCCCTGGCAGCGGGGTTTAGGGGCGGCAGCCCCTAGCAGGGTCCAAGGGGCAGAGCCCCTGGCTGGGGTCGAGCTGCCAGGTCAGCTTGAAAAAATTATATTTCCATTAACTGCCTTAACACATTTTTCATTAGGTTTTTAATTTATTTTCTAATCGAACTTGACTTTAGGCGAAGTTAAACTTAAGCGAACTTAGCTTTAGGCGAAATTATCAGTTAGGCGAACTTGGCCGTAGGCGAAGTTATCAATTAGGCGAACTTGGCCTTAGGCGAAGTTATCAATTAGGCGAACTTGGCCGTAGGCGAAGTTAAGCTTTGAAGGCGAAGTTAAGCTTTGAAGGCGAAGTTATCGCTTTGAAAGCGAAGTTATCGCTTTGAAAGCGAAGTTGCCCAGTTCAGCCGCGGTTTTGGTTTTTATCAAGCATTTTGGCGATTTTAACAGCCTTGTTATGGTTCGACATCACCCACTACGTTCCCTAACCGTTTTCGGTCGTATATATACCCCGTATATACTATAAAGCTTGGATCTTTAAACTTTAAAGGTCAAGAACATACCTTTTTGTGCTCATTTGGATCTCGTTTAACTTGTTTAATCACAACTAATCGTTCACTCTCTCTCGGATCTTGTTCGTTCCTCTCTCGGCCGCCGGCCGTATGGCGGTGTGTGGTGTGTGTGTGTTTTGGAGTGTGTTAGAGAATAAGATGAGAATGAATGATGGTTTAGGGTTTAGGGGATATTTATATCCCTTAAAGCCCATGGACCCAATGTGACATCTGCCCCATCCGACCCGACCCAGGTACCCGTTTTCTGATCCGATCCTTTTTATGATTTAAAATTTAATTATTTTCTTTTAAAACTTGACATTTAAAATATATTTTTTATTACTAATAATAATTTCCTTCCTTCCCGCCGTCCCGTCCCTCTCTCTTTCTTTCCGCCGTTCCGCTCTTCTTTTCTCTCTTGTCGCCGTCCCGCCCCTCTGCTTAACCCTTAAGCCTTGAACCCCTTTTCTCTTAACTCTTTGTTTGCCCTTTGTTTCTTCCCGCCTAAGGATGTCTGCGCAGTTCCACGCGCCAGACTCCTTACAAGGAAGCCTGCGTGAAGACCACCTGTTACTGCGATACGCGAGGCGAACTGTCCCCGCAGCGCGCTAAGGATTATAGTTCTTCCCGCGACGCGCTAAGAAATATAGTTCCTCCCGCAGCGCGCTAAGGAATATAGTTCTCCCCGCGGCGCGCTATGGATACAGTTCTTCCCGCGACGCGCTAAGGAATATAGTTCTTCTCGCGACGCGCTAAGAAATATAGTTCTTCCCGCGGCGCGCTTAGAATTGTAGTTCTTCCCGCGGCGCGCTAAGGTTGGTTCTGTCTGCCTTCGCGCTCGTGCGCTCAGCCTTCTCGCGCGCTCGAGCCTTCTCGCGCTAGACTTGCATCTTTCTTCTGTTTAATCCAGCCGTTTACTTTTGTGAGGTCTTATCTTCTGTGCTGTTGACCTGACCTATCTTATGTCTGAAAAGCCACTTTCGGCGCAGCATGCGCACCAACCCCATTGGTTGACAGAAAAAGTGACTGACATTATCTTTTGAGATCTGCTTTTCCATGCTTTGACCAGTACCTTTATCTGACACCTCCCATGCTTTTTACTGTTACCTGTCAGCCTTTTTCCTGTTCCCCTGCTGCCATATCTTTTGATATCTTTTGCTTTTGGAATCTTTTGCTTTTTGAAGATCTTTTCCTCTTTTCTAGGGATTGTGTTCCCTAGGGTTTTCCTATTTATAACTGGTTTTCTTAATAGTTTAACACTACACACACAAACACTTATCCTCTCCTTTGCTCTCTGCCGTTGTCCTCAGCCGCCTCCTCTCTTTGCCTCCGTTTCTCCTCCTTTCTGCCCAGCTTACCGGTAACATATAATATATAATAATTTGATTAGGTCACATATTAATAATGCTTAAATATAGTCAAGACATTAAAACCAATCGTTAAACCAATAATCTTTATTTATAGGTTAACTTGTGCTTGTTTAAAGTTGGTTCTTGCATTATCTTTCAACGCATCTTTATCAAGTGAGTAATCTCGTACCTAATCCCTTTTTATTTTTTAATGTTTTGGGATGTTCATGTGTTCGTACAAACTTGAGTCTTAAACTTGTTTCTGAACTTTAGTCGCGCAGTATCCCATGTGTTATGGACGTAGACTTGGCTGTTTATTTGTATGTGTGGATCATTAACCGTCTTGTCGGTCTATTCCGCTGTTCTCATGGATCCATTAGATGAACACGGGAGAACTATCGTTTACGATTTCTCTTTTGTTTACACTTGCACAGTTTTCTTGTTTTTGTGCTCAATTGGGAGCACGGATTGAACTATGAGCTATGAATCTTAGACTTGTGAAGAGGTATGTACCCGCATCAACAACGAGCGAGGCGGGTCAACCCACAAGAGACTTGAAATCAAGATATTATGAGGGCACAAAGCCAAAACCTATGCGCATGGCGCATATCACATATGCTCGCGCATACCACATATGCTCATGCATTACATGCTCAGGCATTACATATGCTCAGGCACCACAGATGCTCAGGCATCACACATGCTCAGGCATCACATATGCTCACGCATCACATATGCTCACGCACATCACATGCTCACGCATATAACATCTGCGCGTGGCGCATCCGTGCGTGGCGCATATCACATGCTTGTGCATCACATCTGCGCATGAAATATCTGCGCGTGAGAATAAAGAGAAGACCTCGCGCATCCTCAGGATAGGCGCATATCACACATGCACATAATCAACCTCGTCCTTATCCAAATCAGGATTAGGGCAACCTTGATTGTGCACGTCAGACAACCTTCCAGAAGGTATCTTTTTAAGGAATAAGGATATGCTGATGTTGACAGCTGCCAGATGAAAGGTGGACAACTCAGCTTAACTCATGTGCTACCACGTGATTATAACCAATGAAAGAGCACCAGGTGTCCCCAAGGACACGTGGCGCAAATCAATTGGAGGAGGCCAACAAAACCCTAATTGGGTCTTAGCTCAATCAGTGGAAACCCTAGCACTATAAATACAGCATCAACTCCACAAGGAGTTACATTCAATCATATACAGACACACACATTCAATCATACAATCATACACAGTTACAGACAATTACACACAGTAACATACACAATCACATCCAATCACTGAGTATTCAGCTATTAAGCAATACTCTCCAGATTTCCATACTCTCACATTATTATCTTCTCCTACAAATACTTATTCTCACGCCGGAGGGTTACCCCAAAGAGGACCCCTCTGTCCCTTTCTGAGGGGTAAGTTGACGGTGCTGTTCATTTTGTAGGTGGAAGAACAAAGATCCAAGAGAACCATCGGTGAAAGAGTATAATCACACCCGAGGAAAGTAGATCGTCTACCTGTGAGTCGATCCACGCTTCTTCATTGGCGCCATCCACTGTTACAACGGCAACAAGATCTCATCAGATCTATAAAAAAACAAAAAATCACCATGGTTTCTGGCGTTCATAACGTTGATCAAGTTCTGGAGGATATTGAACGTGAGGATGTTAATGAGGGACAGCAGTTTCTGAGGGTGCCGCGTGATTCTACGCGCACCACCAGTAACCGTCCCTTCATCACAACTCCTCACGGCCAGACTGAAACTCCTCCAGACGATCTCACGTTACAAAATCTTGCCGGCGCGAAACAAAAAGGACCAATGGGTCCAGAAGAAGAAACAAATGATCCGAAAGAATGGCTCATAAACGAGCAGCGGCGTCTAATGGAAAAGTACAATGAGATGGTCAAACAGAAAAAGCTAGCCGACTTAACACAAAGGCAAGCGTTTGATAAGCAAACTGTTCATGGAACAAAAAGGCCGCGCGCGCCGGAAGAAGGACATTCTGTTCACACTGCACACACTGAGTTCAGTGATGAAGAAGTGCACAGCATGAGGAAGACGCGAGATACTCATGCAGGAGGCTCACAGCTCCGCGCGCCTGTGAACATGGCGCCTGGAGCCAGAGCCGATCTGGATCTGCACATACCGTACAGCCCACCAGTTAGAGGGCTAGTGGACGTAACCACACCGTACAGACCAGCCATCTTGGTGAAACATTCAAAGTTCACTGAGCGCATCGCGAAGGCTCCTATCCAGCACAAAACCAAGATGCCAAGTGGTTTGGGCAAATATGACGGCACAACAGATCCAGACGATTTCTTGCAAGGCTTTTACAACACGGGAAACCTAGAGAGCTGGACGATGCCAACATGGTGTCACATGTTTGCTCGCTGCCTCACGGGCGCGGCGCGTGTCTGGTTCGAGAGCTTGCCGACTGGGCAAATTGATGGGTTCGAGGAACTATTGGAAAAGTTCCAAGCCCACTTCGTACAGCAGCGCAGACATACGCGCGACCCTGATGACATCATGCACTGCGTGCGCAGGAATGATGAAACGATTGAAGACTACATCACTCGTTTCAATCAGGAGTCTCTGGCAATCGGAGGTATAACTGAGCAACTCCTGCGCGTGGCCTTTATACAAGGCGCGCGCAGTGATCAACTCCGCCGAGCTCTCGTAAGCAGAGATGGCATGCCCACCACTTGGGCAAAACTAATGGAAGCATCGCGAGTCTTCGCGAGAAATGAAAAACAAATTGCCCAAGATAGGGCAAGAGAAAGAGCGCATCAAGCTGAGTCACCGCGCAGCAAAGAAAAGAGGGGCAAACAGAACTCTGTATGGTCCAGGTTGCAACCAACCAGTTTTTCTTCCGTAGAAAAGCAGGCGCAACCAAGCTCACCCCAGCCCCAAAAAGATGTTCGTAATCGCGGGGAGGGTGACAAGAGGGAGGGCGGCAGAGATCCTAACAGACCTCTGCCACGAATATGGACTCCCCTCACTAAAACGCCTTCACAGGTGTTAAGCACTGAGAATGTCCAATTCAAAAGCCCCAAGCCACTACACTACAAGGGACCATCAGACAGTGGCAAGTACTGTGAGTTTCACAAGTCCACAGGACACAACACTGATGCATGCCACCACTTGAAGGATGCAATTGAAAAGGATGTGAAATCAGGCAAGCTGGCTCACCTGGTGAAAAACTCAAGACCTGAAAATGAACAACCAGAAGGAGCCTCTGCCAGCAAAAAGTACAAAAGAATCTGTGTAGCCGAGGGAGGAAGGCAAGGGCAAACATCAAGAAAAAGAAGCGCGCAAATCCAAGGAGATTGGCGCGAGCAGCAAGTAATCTTCCCAAGAATCAGGGGAGGCCCTTCCATCAGCAGTCTTCTTGTCATCACTACACACATTGCTCATTACGAAGTGTCAAAAGTCCTGGTGGACACTGGCAGCGAATCAGACATAATGTATGAGCAATGTTTCAGAAAACTGGATCCGGCAGACCAAGCGAGGCTTGAAATTGTGAATGCACCAATCTATGGTGTTTCAAATGAAATCATTCATCCCCTAGGTCAAATGCAATTTGAGCTAACTATGGGGGATGACAAACACAAGCGAGCCGAAGTTGTCAACTTCTTGGTCCTGCCCACCACTTCTTGCCACAATATGATCTTGGGTAGGGGAACGATTGCCCAATTCAACGCCATACCGTCGCCAGCACACGGCGCGTTGGGGTTCCCAACACCAACAGGGGTAACTTTTGTATACAGAGATCATTTGTGCGCAGTGAAAAGTACTCCGCGGGAGGGGAGAATGAAACTTCCAATGGCAGACAACGCGCCAGAGGAATGGATTCTCAACCCAAAATTCCCGGAGCAAAAAATCACAATTGGCGCTACCATATCAGACGACACGAGGTTGAGAATGAAAAGGTTGCTCACAGCATATATGTCGGTCTTCGCGTGGCAACACTCTGATATGACTGGGGTTCCGCGAGACCTGGCACAACATTCTCTCAACACGTTCAAGTCTGTAGAGCCAATTGCTCAAAAGAAGAGAGTCATGGGGGATGAGAAAGCGAGGGCCATGAATGAGAAGGTTGAGGATTTACTGCGCGCAAACATCATCCGCCCGATACGATACCAGACGTGGGTAGCCAATCCTGTGATGGTAAAGAAAAGTAACGGGTCGTGGAGGATGTGCATTGACTTCAAAGACCTCAACAAAGCGTGCCCAAAAGATTGTTACCCCCTCCCAAACATCGACGCAAAGGTGGACTCCGTGGCGCCATTCAAGCTCAAATGTTTCCTGGATGCCTACAAAGGCTATCACCAGATTCAAATGGCACCACAAGATGAGGACAAGACCGCATTTAGAACTGACAAGGGTGTTTTTTGCTACACAAAAATGCCATTTGGTTTGAAGAATGCGGGCGCCACCTACCAAAGACTTATGGATGCCGTTTTCAGCGAGCAAATTGGAAGAAACCTAGAAGTCTATGTGGATGATTTGGTGATCAAGAGCAGGGAGGAAAAGCAAATGCTCAAAGACATCGAAGAAACCCTTGGGCGCCTAAAGGAAGTTAACATGAAGCTCAATCCGAGCAAATGTACTTTCGGCGTACTAGAGGGAAAATTTCTAGGTGTAATGGTCACCAAGGATGGTTTCAAGGTGAACCCTGAGAAGGTGGAGGCCATCCTTGACATGCCCTCGCCATCCACCATGAAAGAAGTCCAGAAGCTGAATGGTAGATTGGTTTCAATCAACAGGTTTCTAGCGAACCATGCAAGCAAATCTACCCCATTTGTCAATACATTGAGAAACTGCTTAAAGAAAAGCCAGTTCAAATGGACTCCTGAGGCCGAGCAAGCTTTCAGTGAGATTAAAGAATGTTTGATAAATCTGTCCGCGCTCACAGCTCCACTTCCTGGTGAAACTTTGACATTATACCTATCAGCAGGAGAGCGCGCCATCGGCGCAGTATTATTGGTGGATCGCACAGGAATCCAAACGCCAATATACTATGTGAGTCGGGTGCTGACAGATCCGGAGACGCGCTACTCCATCATGGAAAAGTTAGTTTTATCACTAACACACGCGTCGCGCAAGCTTCATAGATATTTCAATGGTCATCCCATTGAAGTTCTGACTGGTTACAACATCCAGCAAGTCTTGCGGCGCCCCGCGCTCTCAGGAAGGCTGACAAAGTGGGCGCTGGAGTTAGGAGAGCACACGATCTCCTATAAGCCCCGTCCAGCAATAAAGGGACAAGTCTTGGCTGATTTCATTGCAGAAGTCCCCGAAGGAAAAATTGAAGAGGCTCAGCGCGAGGTAGACCCTCCGCGAGCCAATGATGAAGAAAATGTTTGGAGATTGTTCACTGACGGAGCTTCAAACAATGAAGGATCCGGCGCAGGCCTCAAACTGGTGGATCCAGAGAATCATGAATATACTTACGCCATCAGGTTGGACTTCAAGAGCACCAACAATGAGGCTGAATATGAAGCCCTGCTGGCTGGCATGCGCATCGCGCAAAAATTCGGAGTTAAAAAGCTAGAGGCCCATGTTGATTCATACTTGGTAGCAGCACAGGTCAATGGCCTTTATGATGCCAAGGAGAACACCATGCCTCTTTATCTAGAGCAGGCGAAAAAGCTCATCGAGCAATTTGACTGCTTCAGAATCATTCATATTCCGCGCAGTGAAAACAAATCTGCAGATGCGCTGAGTAAGATGGCATCAACCAGCTTTGACCACTTTGGCAAAGATGTCAGGGTGGAAGTAATGAGCAACCCGTCGGTGCAAGCGCAGTCTGTCCTTGTAATTCATACAACTCCTTCATCATGGATAACTCCAATAATGGAATTCCTGAAGGAGGGAAAGGTACCAGACGATCGCGCACAGGCAAGGAAGATAAGACACAAGGCGCAGAACTATGAACTGCTTGATGGTACATTATATCGACGCTCTTATCTTGGGCCGCTCATGAAATGCCTAGATGCTGAGGAAGCAAGCTATGTGATCAGAGAGATACACGAAAGAATCTGTGGAATTCATGCTGGCCCGCACATGGTGGTTGCCAAGGCAATGAGCGCAGGCTACTATTGGCCAGGCATGTACTTAGACGCGCTAAAAGAAATCCAAAAATGCAAAGCGTGTCAGAGCTATGCGCCTAACACCATGCGACCAAAGAACAACTTGATTCCAGTTACCTCCGCATGGCCTTTCCATAAATGGGCAATCGATATTGTGGGTCCCCTACCGCAAGCGCCTGGGCGAGTAAAATTTTTGGTAGTGGCAGTAGACTATTTCACAAAATGGGTTGAAGCCAAGCCACTAGCAAAAATCACAGCCGAAGCGATGAAACAGTTTATCTGGAGCCACATCATATGCCGTTTTGGCTTGCCCATGGAAATTGTGAGCGATAATGGCAAGCAATTCACTGACAAGAAGATATCCAGATGGCTCAAGGAATTGCGCGTCAACCAAATTTTCACTTCAGTTTATCACCCTCAGGGGAATGGACAAGTGGAACGCGCGAACCAAAGTTTGCTGAATGGGCTAAAGAAAAAGTTAGAGGGAGAATCCCATTCTTGGGTCGAAGAGCTACCTAATGTCCTGTGGGCGCACAGGACATTAAGCAAAACCAGCAATGGCGAGTCCCCGTTCAGCCTAACCTATGGAACGGAGGCAATGATTCCAGCAGAAATTGGATGCCCATCCCATAGGGTGCTCATGATGAACAAAATTGATAACGAGCGCGAAAGAAGGTTGGATCTCAACTTACTCGAAGGGCGCAGAGAGGCGGCTATCATCAGTGAAGCCAAATACAAGAAAAAGCTGGAAAAATATTATAATCAGCGCGTTAAAGAATGCCACTTCAAGAAAAATGATTTTGTCCTTCGAAACAATGAAGCTAGTCGCGCGATACCCCCAGGAAAGATGTCCCCCAATTGGTAGGGACCTTATCAAATCTCAGAAGAATTGGGGAAAGGCGCGTATGCTTTAAAAGATTTGAATGGAAAGAAGATCCCGCGCGCATGGAACGCAGCACAGCTTAGAAAATGCTTCATGTAAAAATTCAAGTTTGTAATCAAGGCTTTTAAGCCATTATGAATGATGATTCGCGCTATCTTCCAATATCTGTTCTATTACCTTTTGCATACATGTTTCACACTTCCTTTATTAATTTTGAGCAATATGACAACACTATATTGACATCAAAACAAAAATAAAACGAAGTAAAACATACATGCGCGTGCTTCAAGCTCAAGCACGTTAACGAGTCTTAACTCTAAAACGCTAGGGCCTTAGCCCAAAAATACGAGCCTTAGCTCAACCGCGTTAACGAGTCTTAACTCTAAAACGCTAGGGCCTTAGCCCAAAAATACGAGCCTTAGCTCAAAAACACACAAACATCCATCCTACATCCTGCGCAGCCTGATCATAAAAATCCCTAAACACAACTAAGGCAAACTACATGCCAAAACATAGTTGTTAAGGTCTCAGGTCGAGGTCGCGCACGAAATCATAGTGGATATCTGAGTAACACATGCTGACGCGTAAAGGCTAAAAAACTCATAATTCCCTATAATAAACGCGCGATTACGTCGCGCAAAAAAGGGAATAATGAAACGCCAGCGCGCGTGTCAACATAAACAAGATATTGCAAAACCACTTACAAAATATGACAATGGTTAGGTAAATAATTTCCTTACAACCTTGTTCTTATTTTAACGTGCAAGCATATCTTACATCCAAACTAGCAAGCATGCGAACATATAGAGATGAATGGAAATGCGCAAGATGCAAATAAAGGAAAAACAAATTTCATTCCAAGGCATTGAAATTTACAAGTATGATGAGTTACAAACTACAAGTATAAAAAAAAAAAATGATGAAGGGCTTCTCAAGTCTCCACGTCGACGTCAGCCTCTTCATCACCATCATCATCTTCCTCAGCATCTGGCGCAGCCCGCTCCTCATCTCCAAACTGACCATAGTCGAGTTCTTCGTCCTCAATGGAGTCTTCTATCACGACAGTGTCAGGAGCGGATCCTTTGGCCACGCCAGAGCCGCTAGCAACGCCAGCCTTCCTCGCGCCATCATCGTCGCCGCCAGCCCCTTCGCACTCGTCAAGTAATTTCTTTAGCGCGACGAGATCGGGCTGGTCAGCAAGCGCGGATATCTGCAAGTCATAAGGAAAAATATGAGTACAAAAAGACTTAGAAAATAAGTCAAGGTAATCTCAGAAAGATTAAAATACCTGCGCAAGGATGGGAATGGGAGTATTCATATACTTCTCCCCCATCGCGGCCATGTACGCGCAGGCAACGTCGCTCTGATAAGGGTACTCGGATGGGTTCTTCTTCAACATGCCATATTCATAGCCATCCGTAAACCCCTCAGCTCGACCCACCAAGCGCGCGGCAGCGTTGCAATCCATCACAAGGGCCTGGAACTCGTCTGAGTATTTCATCGCGTAAGCGCAACGAGTCATGCCCTGTGACACTAGCCAGTGGCGATCCTGCGCGAGAGAAGAAACAGTCGTCTCGAGGGCAGGAACCTGAGAGTTTAACAACTCAACAGTTTCCTTAGTCTTTTTTAGCTCCTCTTTGTCGGACGCTGCTGCCGCCAAGGCTTCTTCCTTTTCCGCCCGCGCAGAATCAAATGCTTCCTGGCTAGACGCTGCCATCGCCAAGGCTTCATCCTTCTCGGCCTGCGCGGACGCCAGTTCCTTCTTTAGGCGCGCAACCTCGCTCTCCAGTGATGATTTTTCAGTGATAGACTGGACAATAGCTTGGTCACGCGCCTCCGCCTCCAGCTCCAAGTCACGCACTCTCCGCGCGTACTTGGCAGCTTCGGCCTCCGCCAGCTGCTGCTTCTCCCGCGTAGCTTGGAGCTCATGCCCGCGCTTAATAAAGGCGGCGTTGGCACTTGCTCGGTTTTCGCTGAGCTCTGCCTGGAGTTTCTCAGCTCTCTCGCGAGCATCGGAAAGGTTCCAAGCAGACACCTTAGCCTCTCGCTGGGCTTCCACAAGAGCATCACGTACTTTAATATAATCATGATGAAGCTCTTGGGAGGCAGCAAAGAAAGCCGACCCAGCGAAAATATGATCGTTGAGCAAGTCCGCGCGGGCGCGTCCCTCCTGAAACCTCCTTTCAGTAGGAGGCACGGCATGAGCCCAGAAGTCTTCACACACACCCATGGATTGAAAAGAGCTATCCTCTGTAATATTCCATCTCGGGCGGTAAATGTGATCGGCTTCCTGCAAAACACAAGCAATGTTCTAAGTCATCAAAACATTAAGATGGAAGTCCGCGCAGCGGACCAAAAAAATAACCTATACCTGCGGGGATGAAGCAGAAAGGTCAGCGCCAGCCCCACGAGAAGGCTCTGCCGCGAAGCCTCGTGGCGCTGCAGGACTGGCGCGACCCCGGTCGGAGTCTTCAACGTCAATCTCCTCATCCTCCTCAGAAACAGGCCTTTTCTCCTGCGACCTAGAGACAAAATCGGTCTCGCGAGGAGGGCTGTGCGCAGGAGGAGGTGAGGGAGGTCTCGACGCCGCCAGGTCGGCGCGCAATACGGCCTCCTGCTCCTTTGTAATCCCAATAAGGGGAGATTCAGCACTAGCAGGAGCAGGAGCAGAACCAGCGGCGCCGGCACCGGCGCCAGGAGTGCCACCAGCAGCTTGAACGCCAGCAACAACTCCTATGAAAAAATCAACAAGGAAAAATGGTTTATGACTTGATCCAAAAGAAAAAATTCAGAAGACAAAAGCGCAATACATACCTTGGCGCAATTTCGTTCGCGAGACAAACATCGCCATGAAGTCCATTCTACCCTTTTTTGAGGGTAAAACGGGGGACTTCGAAGGGACCTCCGGCGCAGCCTCGGCACCTTGTGGCGCTTGAGGTTGATCCACCAAGGTCGCCGGTTCTACACACATTTGAGTAAGCAAAGATTCATTAGTATTTCTATCAGAATCGCGCTCATAGAACCATAAAAGATAAGCAAAGTATACCTGTCGAAGGCGCAACACCGCTTCTCTCTTCAGCCGCGCGAAGGGAGGAGGTAGCGCCACCATACCTCAAGTGGATAGGAGGTCTGCCCACTTTTTGAGGCAGGGAAGCCAAGGAAACCTTGGTGCTAAACACCTGGGTTTTCTCAGGTCCCTTCGCTTGAGCATGGGGATGAACAACAGGGGCATCATCTTTCTTCTGTTTCTTACTGGCCCCTGCGCCAGTTTTCCCCATAGCTTTACGCTTTAGTTGGGGCGCCTCCTCTTCCTCCTCCTCTTCCGCGAGCTCCAGCTCGTAGTTTTCGAGCGCATCTACAATACGCGCAACAGAAGTGTTAGACCAAATCTGATATCATAAAGGCATAAACATAAGTACAAAGGCTTACCAGGCGCATCGCTTTCAAAAATAAATCCCAGATCAACAGGGATGAACATGTCATCAAAGCGATCTGGGAAGCCCACCTCCCCAGCGCCCAGCGCAACGGAGCCACCCTCCACCTGATCATCGTAGGCGGCGTGGACATACTCCTTCGTCACTACACAAAACAAGGCAAATGATATCAGCAAAACAAATTAAATTCGCGCAGAAATAATACAAATAGTCAACTTATACAAGCCGTCAACTTGGATAACGGGCTCGCTCGCGCTGTCGGCCCACCGCCTACTCATGCCGACCCCCACCAGCGCCTCCTCGCAAATTTTCCTGGCGGGGGACGGTTCGGCGGTCAGCTTGTTAACCCAGGCACCAGTTGGGTTTTTAAGAACACCCACATCCGCAGGCGCAGAAGAAATCGCGCGCATGGTCATGCGGATGGGGATTACACCAGCCCTGATGTAGAAGAACCTCTCAGACCAGTCATGAAGGCTCTTGAATGAGACAGTGCTGCACTTAACCTTCTGACTGCGAGGAATAAAGGAGAACCAAGAATCTTGGATCTTGGGCTTATAAAAAAATTGAAAGCGCCGAGGGGTGGGCTCCTCGCGCTGTGATTTGCACATGAAATCGAAATGAGTCATGCGCACGAGTCCAAACGGATGGACTTGGGATATATGAATCCCATAAAACTGAAGCACCGCACCTACAAACCTGGTCATCGGAAGACGAAGGTTGCAGTGGGTGAAAAAATGGGAGTAAAGGGAAATATAGCCGGTAGGCGGGTCCGCCGCCGTTTGCCCGGCCAGAGGCAACATGCAGCCAAACACAGGGAGAAAACCCTGAGAGGCGATAAGGCTGTCAAGATCGGCCTGCCTCAGTTTGCAGGGGATTTCATTCCACCTCTTCACGGCTTTGGTCCTCCCTACCTCCTCCGATGTGGTCTCAACAACCCTCTGCCCCTTGCCCTTCTTCTTCAACGTCGACATCACCACGGATTTAACACGGCGTCTTCGGGAGGCGATTGAGGTGATTGAGGTGTTTGAGGAATTCGAGCTATCAGACATGCAACTGCAAAAAGCAGACAATCGGGTGTTCGGAAACAATAAACAGAGAATCGGAATACAATGTAAGAAGGAAAGGCTCTGGATAAACAAGGAGATGAAGGATAAAAAACTCAAAGAGGCTGGCTTTTATAGGCCCAGGAGAGAGAAAAATTGATACTGATCGGATTTCACGCGCCCCCACTCGCAGGTGTACGCCAACGCGGGCGCGACACGTGTCCCTGACACTGTTTGAGGGGACATAAAAGGAAACGGAACAGGCACGAATCAGAGACGCGCCCCCACTCGCAGGTGCAAACCAATGCGAGCGCGACACGTGTTCCTGACACTGTGCGAGGGGACGTGAAAAGCAACTGTAGCACCTCGAGCACACGAAAAGTCCCTCGAGCACACGAAAAATCTGACACGTTTCCGGCGCACGTCACCATCAACCAACCACGTATTTGGACGTTTCGTTTCAACTAAAGGGATAGAACTTCGCGCAACGATGAGAAACAAAAACGAAAACGACAAAACCCCATTAAGAGAGCAAACAGTTAAGTCTAAAATCTATCTTACCTCGCTCGCGCGAGATAAGACACACATTAGACTGGGGGGCTTGAAGAGGTATGTACCCGCATCAACAACGAGCGAGGCGGGTCAACCCACAAGAGACTTGAAATCAAGATATTATGAGGGCACAAAGCCAAAACCTATGCACATGGCGCATATCACATATGCTCGCGCACACCACATTTGCTCATGCATTACATGCTCAGGCATTACATATGCTCAGGCACCACAGATGCTCAGGCATCACACATGCTCAGGCATCACATATGCTCACGCATCACATATGCTCACGCACATCACATGCTCACGCATATAACATCTGCGCGTGGCGCATCCGTGCGTGGCGCATATCACATGCTTGTGCATCACATCTGCGCATGAAATATCTGCGCGTGAGAATAAAGAGAAGACCTCGCGCATCCTCAGGATAGGCGCATATCACACATGCACATAATCAACCTCGTCCTTATCCAAATCAGGATTAGGGCAACCTTGATTGTGCACGTCAGACAACCTTCCAGAAGGTATCTTTTTAAGGAATAAGGATATGCTGATGTTGACAGCTGCCAGATGAAAGGTGGACAACTCAGCTTAACTCATGTGCTACCACGTGATTATAACCAATGAAAGAGCACCAGGTGTCCCCAAGGACACGTGGCGCAAATCAATTGGAGGAGGCCAACAAAACCTTAATTGGGTCTTAGCTCAATCAGTGGAAACCCTAGCACTATAAATACAGCATCAACTCCACAAGGAGTTACATTCAATCATATACAGACACACACATTCAATCATACAATCATACACAGTTACAGACAATTACACACAGTAACATACACAATCACATCCAATCACAGAGTATTCAGCTATTAAGCAATACTCCCCAGATTTCCATACTCTCACATTATTATCTTCTCCTACAAATACTTATTCTCACGCCGGAGGGTTACCCCAAAGAGGACCCCTCTGTCCCTTTCTGAGGGGTAAGTTGACGGTGCTGTTCATTTTGTTGGTGGAAGAACACAGATCCAAGAGAACCATCGGTGAAAGAGTATAATCACACCCGAGGAAAGTAGATCGTCTACCTGTGAGTCGATCCACGTCTCTTCAACTTGGTCACAATCTGATTACACCCTTGTTGAACACCAGAAATACACATGTTGCGCGCAATGTTATTATCTATTATTATCTATTAAACTTGATTTCTCACCGACATGCAAGTGTTGACGTTTTATTTTAACACATGTTCAGGTTTGTTGTAGCTGTTTCTGGAAGCTTGAGGACACGTAGGATATTTTCTTTTGCTTTGGACCTAGTTTTAAAATGTAACAAGACAAGTTTGTGTTATTGAATATTTTCTGAGTTTTGATATTATATTGATTTATGTTACTTTATGAAATTGTGTGTTGCGCGTGCGCGAATAAAATGTATTTATTAAATATTGACACCAAATAGTGTCACGAGTAATGAAACAATATGTGGCGCCCCGATGTATAATCCGCCTTTGGTCGGGGTGTTACAGATTGGTATCAGAGCTCGTTGACTTTAGGATAGGTGGTTAGACGTAACGACCTAGAATACCTAAGAGTCCCTTCTCGCGCATGAGAGAAATCTCATGTTTGCGCGCTTATTGTTAATTACTCGTTATTTATAAAAATGCCTGCGCCTGCGCAGCGTATGATTTCACGTATTTCTGCGATATTTCAATTTTTATTGCTGAATTTCGATTTATTTCTAATTTACATATTCGTTTGTGGGGATTGAAAATCCGAAAAGTCATGGTGATACATGAATAGTTGACTTTCAATTTCCATTAACTTTATGTTCTGAAATTGAAGAATTGAAAAGTCATGGTGATACATGAATTGTCAGTCTTCAATACTCATTTCCTTGTATATTTTACATTGAAGGTTTGAAAAGTCATGGTGATACATGAATTGTCAAAACTCCAATGCTCGTTTACTCGTTATTTTAAATTGAGAATTCGGAAGGTCATGGTGATACATGAATTGTCGATTTTCACTTCGAATTTGTTACCTGTATTAAGTTTGCATTTAAATTCATGATTTACTTTAACTTTTGATAGCAACTAACCCCGCGAAAACATGCTTTACAAGGTTATACTTTGCACTAAAACCAAGATATTAGCAAAACTAAAACTTTTATAGAATGCCTCCGCTATCAGCTCGCCATCTTAAGAAGAAAGAAGCTTGCGCGACCGCGCATTAACTTAAGCGAAAACTTTTCTGTTGAATTGGCTAATGGTGAAACTATTTTAATAAACTCTGTGATCAAGGACTGCACGCTTAACCTTAATGAAAACGATTTTCTAATCGACCTCATCCCCATGCCCCTTGGAAGTTTTGATGTTATCATTGGTGGACTGGCTCTCGAAGAATCGCGCCAAAGTTATTTGCGCCAAGAAGTTGATTCGCATTCCTCGAGAAAACGGTGATCTTCACATCTACGGCGAGAAACCCTCCAATGGCCTTAAGCTTATGTCCTGCGCTGAAGCCCAAAGGCTTATGCGGAAGAAATGTGTTGCATTCTTAGCCCACGTGGTCAAACCCGATGAAGGAAAGAAGAAACTTCGCGAAATCCCTATTGTGCGTGACTTCCCTGAAGTTTTTTCCGATGATCTTCCTGGTATCCCTCCCACTCGATGAAGTGCAAGTTGATGAATCTATGCATTTCGTTGAGAAGCCTGTTGAGATTATGGATCGCGAGGTTAAGCAAACCAAGCGCAGTCGCATCCCTATCGTGAAAGTTCGCTAGGAGTCCAAGCGCGGAGCCGAGTTTACATGGGAAAGGGAAGATCAAATGAAGATCAAATACCCGCACCTGTTCTCTGCGCAACCTACTTCGAGATAAATTTCGGGACGAAATTTCTTAAAGTAGGGGAGACTGTGACATCTGCCCCATCCGACCCGACCCAGGTACCCGTTTTCTGATCCGATCCTTTTTATGATTTAAAATTTAATTATTTTCTTTTAAAACTTGACATTTAAAATATATTTTTTATTACTAATAATAATTTCCTTCCTTCCCGCCGTCCCGTCCCTCTCTCTTTCTTTCCGCCGTTCCGCTCTTCTTTTCTCTCTTGTCGCCGTCCCGCCCCTCTGCTTAACCCTTAAGCCTTGAACCCCTTTTCTCTTAACTCTTTGTTTGCCCTTTGTTTCTTCCCGCCTAAGGATGTCTGCGCAGTTCCACGCGCCAGACTCCTTACAAGGAAGCCTGCGTGAAGACCACCTGTTACTGCGATACGCGAGGCGAACTGTCCCCGCAGCGCGCTAAGGAATATAGTTCTCCCCGCGGCGCGCTATGGATACAGTTCTTCCCGCGACGCGCTAAGGAATATAGTTCTTCTCGCGACGCGCTAAGAAATATAGTTCTTCCCGCAGCGCGCTTAGAATTGTAGTTCTTCCCGCGGCGCGCTAAGGTTGGTTCTGTCTGCCTTCTCGCGCTCGCGCGCTCAGCCTTCTCGCGCGCTCGAGCCTTCTCGCGCTAGACTTGCATCTTTCTTCTGTTTAATCCAGCCGTTTACTTTTGTGAGGTCTTATCTTCTGTGCTGTTGACCTGACCTATCTTATGTCTGAAAAGCCACTTTCGGCGCAGCATGCGCACCAACCCCATTGGTTGACAGAAAAAGTGACTGACATTATCTTTTGAGATCTGCTTTTCCATGCTTTGACCAGTACCTTTATCTGACACCTCCCATGCTTTTTACTGTTACCTGTCAGCCTTTTTCCTGTTCCCCTGCTGCCATATCTTTTGATATCTTTTGCTTTTGGAATCTTTTGCTTTTTGAAGATCTTTTCCTCTTTTCTAGGGATTGTGTTCCCTAGGGTTTTCCTATTTATAACTGGTTTTCTTAATAGTTTAACACTACACACACAAACACTTATCCTCTCCTTTGCTCTCTGCCGTTGTCCTCAGCCGCCTCCTCTCTTTGCCTCCGTTTCTCCTCCTTTCTGCCCAGCTTACCGGTAACATATAATATATAATAATTTGATTAAGTCACATATTAATAATGCTTAAATATATTCAAGACATTAAAACCAATCGTTAAACCAATAATCTTTATTTATAGGTTAACTTGTGCTTGTTTAAAGTTGGTTCTTGCATTATCTTTCAACGCATCTTTATCAAGTGAGTAATCTCGTACCTAATCCCTTTTTATTTTTTAATGTTTTGGGATGTTCATGTGTTCGTACAAACTTGAGTCTTAAACTTGTTTCTGAACTTTAGTCGCGCAGTATCCCATGTGTTATGGACGTAGACTTGGCTGTTTATTTTTATGTGTGGATCATTAACCGTCTTGTCGGTCTATTCCGCTGTTCTCATGGATCCATTAGATGAACACGGGAGAACTATCGTTTACGATTTCTCTTTTGTTTACACTTGCACAGTTTTCTTGTTTTTGTGCTCAATTGGGAGCACGGATTGAACTATGAGCTATGAATCTTAGACTTGGTCACAATCTGATTACACCCTTGTTGAACACCAGAAATACACATGTTGCGCGCAATGTTATTATCTATTATTATCTATTAAACTTGATTTCTCACCGACATGCAAGTGTTGACGTTTTATTTTAACACATGTTCAGGTTTGCTGTAGCTGTTTCTGGAAGCTTGAGGACACGTAGGATATTTTCTTTTGCTTTGGACCTAGTTTTAAAATGTAACAAGACAAGTTTGTGTTATTGAATATTTTCTGAGTTTTGATATTATATTGATTTATGTTACTTTATGAAATTGTGTGTTGCGCGTGCGCGAATAAAATGTATTTATTAAATATTGACACCAAATAGTGTCACGAGTAATGAAACAATATGTGGCGCCCCGATGTATAATCCGCCTTTGGTCGGGGTGTTACACCCAAGGCCCATTCTCATTTAACCCATCTCAATTAATCTAAGTCCATGATCCGTTCCTTACTCGATATTAATTAATTAATCACGCGAAATTACTAAACGTAACTTTCTTTATTTAACATTATAAATTTTAGGATGTTACACATTTCCGGTCTCCACTTATTTGGAAGTGGGATTTAGGACCCCGCGCTTCTCGACGGGACCGTTAAATCGGAAAAAAAACATACGTAAAAATGTTAAATCATAAACTCACTGCAAGTCAACGTGAAGTTACGACATCGAAAGTAAACAAAAGAAATAAACCCGTCAATGTCAAAATACAACCAATTATCATATATAGAACCAAAAAACCAGGCATGTGACAGCTGCAAACCAACACAAATTCTGTTAGTATCAGCAGTACCAACACAAATTCGTAAACATAAATTAGTAAGCCAAAAAATATTTTAAAGGTGAGATGTCAAACGTTGAAACGCGAATTAAAACCACGTGACGATGGAATATTTTAAATCATGAAAAAGTTTCGGTCATTGTAAAGATGAACTATAAAAAATATAAAAATGAAGTTTAAAAAAATCGTTTAACCTACATGTAAAGCCGATACTTGCCCAAGTTAACGACATAAAAACAATCATTTTTATTTATGAAATTATGTGATTTAGTGGTTATAATTAATTATATATTAAAATATTAAATAGTAAAATGAATAGTAACTTTGTGAGGAGATTTGAATCTCCTTTTTAATATATAAATTAACGACGCTAGCTACTCTATTTTAGTAAATAAAATTTTCGCTGACACTGTTTTTTAGAGACAAAAATAACTCATAGTCAAGAGAACCATGGATAGTAATTTTTTATTTTATTTTTTATTTTTTAAGACTACAATTTCATTAGAAACAAACTAGGAAGTCGTCGTATTTTTGGGTGTGCCCGTTTTGGTTCGTTCGATTATTAGTTCAAACCGAAACTGAAATCGTAATCATCGGTTACTTTGTTTTATTAACTAATTGGTTTCCAGTTAATTAGTTTGTTTTAATCGGTTAGTTTGTCGGTTTTCGGAACGGTTCGGCAATAACAAAATCAAATTTGATCTAAAATTTTTGTTAAGAACAAATAGGGGTACAAATATATGAAGTGGAGGTATAAATACATGAAATTAAGGTATAATACATGAAATTGAGTACAAAAGCTAGAAATATATGAAAATATGAATTGTTCAGTTCGGTTAATTTCAGTATCGATGGTACGAGAAAACAATGTTCAATTTGCGGTTAATATGTATTCAGTTTCGTCGGTTTTCAGTTTGGTTTCGGTCAATCTATTCGGTTTATTAAGCTTAAGTGATACCCAATTAATTCATTCATGCTTGTAGACAATCAGGTAAGCCGATAGCTTCATATTACCAAGAAGGAACAATGTTCAATTAATCGGGTACCACTTAAGCTTTAGCGAAACCAAACTGAAAATCGACGAAGCAGATGGTACGAGAAAACAATGTTCAATTAATCGGGTACCACTTAAGAATTTAAACTTAACCACATCAGTAATCACAAAACCCATTAGATCTATGATTTTATTTTAAAGTTCTAGATTGGTTGCTCAACACAAGTATGATATGAATATGATAACATATGCGGCCTTTATAATGAAAATCATAAGTTAAAACTTGTTGCAAGTTAAAATATTACATTTGCGTCACATGATAACAAATCAAAAGTTTGTTATATTGAATTTAATTATAAACAAGCCATTTATATAATTTTTATTAGATTTTTATACCATTGCCGTTTTTAAGATAACTAGAAAATAGTGTTTTTTAGCCAATGATTCCTAGCTCAAGTAATGGTGAGACACCAAAAGACTTTAATTTGAAAATGAAAGGTTTTGGGCTTAAGTTCCACCGGTGAAAAAAAAATAGGGGCTTTCACTAGGGATTTTCTCATTTATGGTGGGTTTTCTCCTGAGACTCTCTCTGAGAGTGATCTTCGGTAGTCAGAGAATAGAGATAATCAGGTGACTCATGTCAATGATCCAGATTAACCGTTCAAATAAAAATATTGTTTTACAAATAATTAAAAATAGCGTTTTACAAATTAACAATCAAATATGTTAAAACTTAAAAACATAAAATACGCTTTATGTAAGCAAATACGCAATGTCCCATTATATTATATATTAAAGGAAAACTTGCTGCTACAGTAATTTTGATGAGGTCCAATCAGTAATTGCCATGTGACAGCCACTGAATTTTTTTTAATATTTTCGGTATTACTTTACTATTTATTGATTTGTGAGACTGTAGTTTAACATAAAAGGAAAGTTGGTCTGGTGGTCTCACTGTGATGTTATAATGCTTAAGTCTTGAGTTCGAATTTGGCCTCGGCCGGTTTTTAGTTTTTTTTTGTTTTCCTAAGGTCTATGTATTTATATATTCATACTAATTTTTTTAAGATCTATGTATTTATATATTTCATACTAAATCAAGCAACGGAAACATAAGGTGATGTGGTGGTAAAGTAGTGTTCAATTTTTTGAGTTGGTTTTAAAAGAAATCGACGTAACGCGCTGGGCAAGGCCGGCCGGAGGGTGGCGCCGGTTGGACCGTCGGCCAGGGCATGTAACTTTTAGGGGCCAAAATTTTTGTATCTATATTTTTTTAAATATACATTTAAAAACATAAAACTTATAAAATATTAATTGATCTTTACCATCTTATAATTATTGGGCCAGAACAAACATCCATTTAATTAAGTTTAAATTATTAGGTCCAAACTAAAACTAAAGACTAAAAAAATTAAATAAAAACCCGATGCAAAATAAAAGAAATAACGGTTGATTGAAATTTCTCTTTGGTTCCTTCCTTCTTTGCGAATGCTGAACAACGACCAACCTAGCCGACTACCACTGTTAGTTCGTTGTTAACCACCATGTTCCTCCACGGTTGACCAATCTAGCCACCAAGGACCAAGCTATTCCTTTTTCCAATGTTAGGACTTAGGAGAGTTTCACAAATCATTGGTTAATCGTTAATTATTATGGTATTTGATTTTAATAATATATTTTTCTATGTTTATTGTTATAACATTAAGTCTCGTTTAAAAAAAATAGCTTATTTATTTCGTTACTCGTTAAGGCCATGGGCCTTTTTTTTTCGACTCGGCCGAGGTATTTAAATTGTCGGAGACGGTCCTGGCGCTGAGGGTAACCTCTAGCTATATCTTATAGCAAACGTTACTGCTATAGTTGGAAATTAATTTCTATTTATTCTTAATTTCTCAAATCACTTCCATCTCATGAAAAAGGTAAGGGTACATATGTTTTATAATATAATTATACAAAAATTAATTTTCATGATTCATTGAAAGAACAATATAATGCCAATGAGTGGTTTAGCTCACTTGAGACATTGGAGGGAAAAAGAAGATTGGTTACGTATTCAGTTGTTAATGCAATATTTAATCTGCATATGAATTATCTTGAGATTGGTTTACGTTCTATTCTTACAATACACTATTTTTGGCTTCAATTTATTGTTTCTACTGTGGATAAGCTTATTGGCCTCATAACCAAGAGGTTGGCTTCGACATGGTTTAATTATCTTTGGATTAATTGCACTATTCTTCTAGTCTTACAGTATGCACTTAAGGTGTTCGATGAAATGCTTGAATGAGTAATTACACCTTCAATAGATACATTCAGGTATCGGTAGAGGATTTTACAAACGTAAGAAAATACGACAATTGCTAATTCTTTTTAATGGAAACCAACCGGGTGGTCAATAATGTTGCTTGGTTGAAGATGTGAATCCAAAAATACTAATAGCTGATAAGAATCTCGGTCGAAAACAAATGTGAGATGACCTGAAGTGCTAAGCAAATCCAAAGAAAAAACAGTGGCTTCCAAAGAAAAAAACAAATACTCAAAATGTAGGCATTGTAATACAAAATTTAAACAAATACTCAAATATAGACATTGTAATACAAAATTAAAACAAATACTTAAAATATAGCATAATTTGATCAGAAAGTTCCCTACAACTGCCTGATTCAAAAGGGTCCAGATGCACCCTAAACTTCTTTACCTGCATCATATTTAAAAAAAAATGAAAGAAAACAAAGTTACGAGTTCTGAACAGTTTTGGAGAATAGAAAAACATATGAAATACATACCATTCATGAACTAATTTTATCATCTTCTCTTATTTTGCCTCTTCATGATCACATAGTTTGCTTCATCAACAATTGCATTGACCCATTTCGGTCTTCCGGTTGATAGCATTAGATATCCCAACACGAACCCAAGTAAGATTCCACATATGTATCCCATCATCACCACTTTCCATGCAAATCCACTCTCATCTTCATCTCCATCACCTTCAAGTTGTGGTTCGTGCAGACGCTCACTGCAATTTTTGGGCAATGGAAACCCACAGAGTTTTGGATTCCCTCCAAACGAATTCCCTTCAAATGTGTTGAACTGTTTTCCTTGCGGAATGTGACCCATGAGATGGTTTTGGGACAGATTTAAGAACTCCAGAAAGGTCACATCAGCAAGGCTTTGTGGGATCTCTCCTGTGAGTTTGTTCCAAGACAGGTCTAAGGATTCAATTTCTGAAATATTTCCAAGAGCCTGTGGGATTCGGCCCGTTAGGCTGTTATGGGACAGGTTGAGTGCTTTCAAAGAGTTTAGATTACCAATGATGTTTGGAATCTCCCCTTCAAATTTATTGTTTGATAGATCAATAATCGTGTAGTCAACCAAAAGTCGTGGGAAATTTTGATCCACTCCTTTCATCGCAAAAGTGATAGAGTAATACTTGCCATCTATGTATAAATATTCTGGTTCTGTGTTCTTAATTACCACATTCTTCATGGCATTGAAATTTTGAAAATATTTTGTAGGGAGTTTGCCTACAAACCCATTTTGAGATAAGTCAAGAACTCGCAGACTTGGAAATGGGAAATTAACAAAGGAAGAGGGTACAATGCCACCATGAAAATTGTTTGATCTGAGGACGAGAACCTGTAAATTGGGAAGATCTCCTAACCAACCCGGGAATGTGTCATTTAAGTGGTTGTTTCCCAAATCAATTACACTCAATTGTTTACATTTGTTTAAAGAAGTTGGCACCTTTCCTTCTAACTCATTTCCATTCAAAAGAAACCATTGTAATTGGCCCCAATCCTTGTATTCATTTGGAATGATGCCTGTTATCGAGTTATTTGAAAGATCCAAAAGTTCCAACCCATTTCCTCCTATCTCCCCTACCCAATCAGGAATGTGCCCATGTATATCATTTCTTGACAGATCTAAGTAATAAAGAGCTTTCATGGATCGAATGGATGCCGGAAACACCTTTAGGCTACAAGAGGCCAAACCTAAGGTCATAAGATTATGATTGACATCACGATTAGCATTATTGGTGGTAACAGATATACCACTAAATGACAGAACAAGTTCTTGAAGGTTTGTGAGGCTTGATAACAATGTATCCAACTCCCATTCACCTGATAAGCTTGTGTATGACAGATCCAATTTGGTTAAAGATTTGAAATTGCCAATTGAAGTGGGTATCTCTCCTGATAAGCTTGTTCGTGAAAGATACAAGTAAGTTAAAGATTTGAGATTGCCAATTGAGATGGGTATCTCTCCTGATAAGCTTGTTTGTGAAAGATACAAGCCAGTTAAAGATTTGAGATTGCCAATTGAGATGGGTATCTCTCCTGATAAGCTTGTGGATGACAAATCTAAGCGAGTTAAATATTTGAGATTGCCAATTGAAGTGGGTATCTCTCCTGATAAGCTTGTTCGTGAAAGATACAAGTAAGTTAAAGATTTGAGATTGCCAATTGAGATGGGTATCTCTCCTGATAAGCTTGTGTATGACAGACCCAATTCGGTTAAAGATTTGAGATTGCCAATTGAAGTGGGTATCTCTCCTGATAAGCTTGTGGATGACAAATCTAAGCGAGTTAAATATTTGAGATTGCCAATTGAAGTGGGTATCTCTCCTGATAAGCTTGTGGATGACAAATCTAAGCGAGTTAAATATTTGAGATTGCCAATTGAAGTGGGTATCTCTCCTGATAAGCTTGTGTATGACAGATCCAATTCGGTTAAAGATTTGAGATTGCCAATTGAAGTGGGCCTCTCTCCTGATAAGCTTGTTCGTGAAAGATACAAGTAAGTTAAAGATTTGAGATTGCCAATTGAGATGGGTATCTCTCCTGATAAGCTTGTGTATGACAGATCCAATTCGGTTAAAGATTTGAGATTGCCAATTGAAGTGGGTATCTCTCCTGATAAGCTTGTGGATGACAAATCTAAGCGAGTTAAATATTTGAGATTGCCAATTGAAGTGGGTATCTCTCCTGATATGTTTGTCCATGATAGATCTAAAACCGTGAGAGGGATGATAGTGCTTGTGTTAACATTGGGAAGTGGACCAGAGAGATTTTTGTTATCTGACAAGTAAAGTACTTCGAGATATTCAAGACTTAAGATGTTATCAGGTAACCTTCCTTGTAAGCCGGTGGAGATAAGAACAAGTGATCTTAGAGAAGAAGAGATATTAAGATAGGTGGGTAAAACAAAACCTATATTAACTTCACCAAGCCAAAGGTCTCTCAAAAAAGTGGAATTTTCAAGGAGAATACTGAAAATATGAGGTTGCATATGCAAATTATCAATCTCATTCCCATAGAGATAAAGTGAAACCAATTTAGGAAGAAGTGTGATCTGTGAAGGAATATGCCCTGTGAAAATGTTTCCTAACAGGTCAAGTTTTTCCAAAGACTGAAGACTGAATATGTTGATAGGCAGGTTTCCTTGCAATCCATTGGAGCGCAGATTTAGCAATTTTAAAGAAGAAGAGATATTCAGAGTATTAGGTAAAACGGAAGAGATATGAAGATATGCAAGCGAAAGTTCTTCCATAGCAGTAGAATTTTGAAGCAGATTGATGAAAACATGAGGTTTTAAAATAAGATCAATCCCACTGTTAGAGAGATCAAGGGACACCAATTTATGAAGGTGTGAAATGTCTGCGGGAACTTGACCCGTAAACCCACAAGAAGACATATTGAGATGTGTGAGACTATTAGAAAGCTTGCTTATATGAGGTGGAAACTGAGAATCAGTAAAATTATTGTAAGCAAGGTTGAGTCTCTGGAGACGAGGAAGGTGAAAAAGAGTCGTGTTAGGGTGGATAGTACCTTGCACCATGCCACAACTTAGGTCAAGACCGATAACATCACCGGTGGAGCGGTCACAAGTTACCCCATTCCAATCACAACAATCTGCACCAGTTTTCCAGTTAATCATTTTTTGTTTATAACCAGAACCAAGCCAGCCTTCACATATGTGGTGTAACCAAGACCGGTTATAATTGATTGAGGAAAGGTTTTGTTTGAACAGAATCAAAGCATGGGCTTGTTTAACTGAACATCTACGAGTGGTGTTCATAGAAGATGAAGAGGATGAACCGGGAGAGATAAAAATAATAAACGAAAGGAAAAAGAAGAGCAGCATTGAATTACTCATTTTTGTTGTTGGTGTGTTTCTAGTAGCTATACATATTCATACTTTGGTACAATCTATATAAACACATTATGGCTATTTGTTCAATAACGTGTCTTTTGGTTTACAAGACTTTGATTTGGTCATGTCTTTAAATATTCAAAGGGATGAAGGAATCGAGCTTTTTAACAAGCCGATCTCGAGTAGCTCACAAGAAGCTTGACTCATTTACCCCTAGTCGTTACAAAGAAATAAGTTAAAACTTATTACGAGGTTAAATGTCACATTCGTAACAAATCAACAGTTTGTTGTATTAAAGTTTATCACAAACAACTCATTTATATAATTTTTATACCATTTATGTTTTTTAGATTATAAATAACTAGAAAATAGTGTTTTTTAGGTCAAATCTATAGCTCAAGTGTTTGAGGCGAGGTACTAAAAACTATAAGTTAAAATGAAGAGACTTTAGGCTCAAGTCACACATGTGACCAAGAAAAAAGGCTTCAAAGTTAGGCCAGTGAGTTTCCTCCTGAGGTGGTATTCGGTACTCGAGGAGGGTGAGCAAGTGACCCATCAATGATGATCCAAGTTGCACGTTAAAAAAAATTGTGCTTCACTAATAATTAAAAATAACTATCTAAAGCGTCAAATACGTTAAAACAAAAATATGTTTTCTATAAACAAATACGCAAAGTCCCAATAATAGAAATTATGGCAAGGCTTTTGAACTACAAAAGGGGTTGAGGGCCCACTTCTTTATTATCTAGAAAACATGATGACATCACGCTATGTGATTGTGTTTCTCTATTCTGATTTTATATTTATATTTCTTTTTCTTTTTAATTTCTCAAATAACTTCTCATGAAAAAGGCCCAAGTACATATGTTTCATAAAATAATTAACTACACAATAATTAATTTTCATTTTCATGATTCATTAAAAGAACAATATTACGCCAATGAATGCTTTAACTCACCTGACATTAAAAGGGAAAAGAAGATTTAGGCTGAAAGTCGTAAGATCCAGGTTTGAATCCAATCCCATCTGATTTACCGTATGGGCCTTGGGCTACCTAGATCCAGTACTGTCTACGATCGAGGGCGTATAGGGTTGCCTTTGCCGGGGTATCCAAACTTTATTCGTAGATAGTTTAAAAAGACAAGGGATATTATTTTATTACTTTAAATTTGTTTAATGTAAATAAGAAATAATGTCATATTTAGAAGGTGCTTAATTCATTCATTATCCCTGCTTCCTTGTCATCACACGGCTTTCTGGTATACATGACAATAATCATTAGAATTTAGGTATTTAGCCTGTGTTAGGAGAGTGGGGTGGTCCGTTATACACGGCAATCACGCGTGATGGCATCACGAACACCACTGCCGGTCCGCCATCACGTGTGATGGGGTCCGGCCGTGATGGCCATCATGTGGTGAATACAAATTTATTGAATGTTGGGGAGGGGGTGACCGTTGGGGTTGGGTAATTAAAAAAAAATATTTTAACAATAAAAATAACAACCATTTCAATCCAACTTGAAATCAAATTCAACTCAAAACACTCTCAATCTTCTACTACAAAAACCTATTTCTTCACCACTTCAATTCAAAACAAAAATATGGATTTTCCGAGCAACTCGTTTCCCGCTAGACACCGATAGCTCTTCGTCTTCGGACGATGACATTGTTGAATGGTTCCCGTTGTTATATAACGAACTTGAAGGCCCGAGCCGTCCAAAGGAAAAAATGGTGGATCGTGATCGTATACATGCCCACGAAGTGCTAATGAACGACTATTTTGTGGAGGAGCCAAAATACAATAACGAGACGTTCAGGGATCGGTTTCGTTTGCCGAAATCTTTATTTTTAAAGATTGTAGCGGACGTCAAAGCAAGCGAAGAATGGTTTCAAGAATCTTACGACGTGGGGGCAAACGAAGTTTTACGGCGCTTCAAAAATGCACATCCGCTATTCGTCAATTAGCGACAGGTAACCCACCCGATCAATTTGATGAATACTTACAAATGTCTCAGAGAACTTCACGTGAATGTCTGCAATTCTTTTGTAACGCGATTATTAAATTGTATGGCAAAGAGTTTCTACGAAAACCAACAAGACACGACATTACACGTCTTTACGCCACGCATGAGGCTAGATGGCATTTTCCAGGGATGCTCGGTAGCATCGACTGTACATATCGAATAAAGGAATTGTCCATGGGAGTTTCGAGGGGCGTATGTTAGGGGTGATATCAAACGACCGACTATCGTACTTGAAGCGGTTGCGTCAAATGATTTATGGATTTGGCATTCTTATTTTGGTGTTCCTTGCTCAAACAACGACATTAGTGTTCTATACACATCACCGTTGTTCAAAGCGTGACAGATGGTACCGCACCCTTCTGTCCATATTTTGTCAACGGGAGATATTACAGACGTGGCTACTTTCTTGTCGATGGTATCTACCCGCATGGTCTGTTTTTGTGAAAGCCTTTTCGTTTCCTGTCGAGGTCAAGGAAAAGGCGTTCAAGAAGTTGCAAGAATTGGCAAGAAAAGATGTCGAGAGAGCTTTCGGTGTCTTAAAGGGTAGATGGTGCATACTTAGTCGACCGGTTCGTGCAATGAAAAAACCCATGATCTCTAGCATATTATATGCATGCATCATATTGCACAATATGCTAATAAAAGAAGACGGACGTGCAATTTCTCCAGATTGGGTGCCGGATCCTTCTACTCAAGTTCCCGTTCCTGAGAACGTGCAATTAGACTTGCGGAACGAAGATATTCACCACCGGTTGAGATATGATCTAGTTGAACTTGTAGGTTCTTTAGGTTTGGAATTTCCGAATTCGAACGAGGAGTAGAATGTTTAATGTAATTTTTATTTTTTTAATTTACTATTGTTTTTAATTTTTAAGTTGTAAAAAAATATCAAAAAAAAAAATTTTCCATTACACCACACCACCACCCCACCAAAATTCCATCACTAGCGATGGAAAGTGATGGAATGAGGTGGCACACTTGTATTGGTGGGAGCAAGTGATGGTTTTTAAACCACCCCCACCCCCCTTAATGCAATATTTAATCTGCATATTATTTATGTTGAGATTGGTCTACATTCTATTCGTGGGATTGGTAATTTAGCATAAACTGTTACTGATGGCCACGCTCATGACCAAGCTAATACAGCTACAAATCAAACTATTATTGATGATATATGGACCCTTTGGAGATTACACTATTCTTCAATTTTCACGGTATGCACTTGTGGTGTTCGATGAAATGCCTGAAAGAGTAAGTACACCTTAAATAGATAGATCAAGTATCCGTGGAGGATTTAAAAGGAATTCATTATTTAGGTGAAGAAACCAAGAAGCCGGGAAAGAGATATACCCATTGGGTTAGTCGGGTATATGTTAATTGTCATCGGCTCATCGCCACTTATTCACAGTTGCAATTGAAGCTGTGGGGATGAAATGGGCTAAGATATTACTCAGGTTAGGCGCATGAAAGGGAATGACTACTGTTCTGTTAGCTATCATCATAGCCGAATCTAGATACTTCACTGACATTGCGCGAGCACACATGACATTGCGCCACCTATTCTAGCTGTGGTCCATAAAAAGCTCAGGACACCGGTTAATGCTGCCATTATCATGACCGCTACAAACTGCCTGGTTGCGTTTTTCACGGTCTTCTTTCCATATCTACACTATTCACATTATCGCTAGTGGCAATCGGGCTATATATTATGAGGCGATACTACTCAACGGGGGTGACAACGGCTCAAAATAGAACCATATTGATTATCTTATTGGTGTAGATCGTTTGTTCGGCTATTGAGATGGGTTTACTTTGGGCATGGGGAGTAAACAGTTGGTTGGTGTATTTGTATGTTGTGGGGACCTGGTTTTTGGCCACTTTGGGTATTTCGGTTAAAGGTGAAGCAAGCGAGAAACCTGAAGCTCTGGGGGCACCATTTGCTCCATGGCTTCCGTTGGGTAGCATTGCATTGAACTTGTTCTTGGGGTGGACTGCTGTCTTGCTAACATACTACTTTCTTGTGGGATTGCTGCCACGTATGATGCGTCGAAGGAGACCGTGAAGATGGAGGTTGATGATAATGAAGTTGAAAGAAGAAATGATGGAGAAAGAGTGGCTGCAACTTCTGATTTTGGTTTAATTTGCACCTGATTTTGGTTTAATTTGGTACACTTATGAAAAAATGTGTAATGTAAACTATAAAGAAAAAGATTTATCTTCTGTTATGCTATTCTGCATCAGAAATTGAGTTGAACCACTTTTGTTTGATTTAAATGCAAAAAATACACACGAAACACTGGTAACCTGCTAAGTTCATGTTAAATGTGTGTATATAACAGCAATAAAAAGGTAAATCAGTTACTATTAATTAAGAAAGAGATATTTGACTACCAAGTACCAAGTGTAATGTTGAGACAATTTGAAACAAAATTAAAACAAATACTCAAAATATAACATATTTTGTAAGAATCTCTACAATTGCATGATTCACAACGTCCAGCCGCATTTTAAAGCTCTCTACCTGCATCATATATTTTTTTACAAAAAGAGCAATAATAATAGAGTCACGAGTTTTGAACAATTTTGGAATTTAGATAAACATATGAAACATGTACCATTCATGAACTAATTTTACCATCTTCTCTTATTTTGCCTCTTCGTGATCACATAGTTTGCTTCATCAACAAGTGCATTGATCCATTTTGGTCTTCCGGTCGATAGCATTAGATATCCCAACACCAACCCAAGTAAGATTCCACACATGTATCCCATCATCACCACTTTCCATGTAAATCCACCTTCTTTATTTCCATCTCCATCACCTTCAAGTTGTGGTTCCAGTAGATGCTCACTGCAATTTTTGGCAATGGAAACCCACAAAGTTTTGGATTCCCTTCAAATGAATTTCCTTCAAATGTGTTGAACTGCTTTCCTTGTGGAATGCGACCCACTAGATGGTTTTGTGATAGTTTTAAGACCTCAAGAGACGTCAAGTCAGCAAGGCTTTGTGGGATCTCTCCTATGAGTTGGTTCCAAGACATGTCTAGTGATTCAATTTTTGATATTTTCCCAAGAGTTTGGGATTCGGCCCATTAGACTGTTGTGGGACAAGTTTAGGACTTTTAAAGAGTTCAGATTTCCAATGATCTTTGGAATCTCTCCTTCAAATTGAATGTTTGATAGATCGACAATAGTGTACTCAACGAAAAAGTCGCGTGAAAATTTGATCCACTCCTTTAATCGTAATAGTGATAGCGTAATACATGTTACCCGTTTGCATATTTTGGTTCTGTGTTACTTGTTACCACATTCTTCATCGCCTTGAAATTTTGAAAATATTTTGTAGGGAGTTTGCCAACAAACCCATTATGAGATAAGTCAAGAACTCGAAGACATGGAAATGGGAAATTAACAAAGGAAGAGGTTGCAAGGCTACCATGAAAATTGTTTGACCTGAGGACAAGAACCTCTAAATTGGGAAGATCTCCTAACCAACCAGGAA
Source organism: Bidens hawaiensis (assembly GCF_021521415.1). Taxonomy (NCBI): domain Eukaryota; kingdom Viridiplantae; phylum Streptophyta; class Magnoliopsida; order Asterales; family Asteraceae; genus Bidens; species Bidens hawaiensis. Next base: position 104,089 of record NW_027505751.1, read on the forward strand.
AGGTGTCATTCAAGTGGTTATTTCCCAAATCAATTATTCTCAAATTGTGACATTTGTTCAAAGAAGTTGGCACATTTCCTTCTAACTCATTTCCATTCAAAAGAAACCCTTGTAATTGGCCCCAATCCTTGTATACATTTGGAATGGTGCCCGTTATTGAGTTTTTTGAAAGATTCAAAACTGCCATATGATTTCCTCCTATTTCCCCTACCCAATCAGGAATGTGTCCTTTTATATCATTGTTAGACATATCTAATAGGTAAATATTTTTCATGGCCCGAACAAACACCGGAAAGACCTTTAGTCTACAAGAGGGCAAACTCAAGATGAAAAAATTAGGATTGACATAATGATTAGCATTATTGGTGGTAACTGATATACCAATGTACGACAGAGTGAGTGTATCAAGGTTTGTGAGGCTTGATAACAATGTATCCAACTCCCATTCGCCTCTAAATTTATTATATGAAAGGTCTAGGAAAGCGAGGTTGGTAAGCTGTTGAAATGTTTGCTGGATGGGGCCATTATCAAGCACATCAATCTGCCCGGTTAATCGATTGTTAGAAAGGGATAATACTCTTAAAGATTGAAGAGAAAACAACTCCGGTGGCATATTTCCTTGGAACATGTTATTATCAAGCACGATATATTCTAAAGAAGAAAGGGTAAACAATGAAGAAGGTAATGTTCCAGAAAGCTTGTTAAATGATAAATCTAGATATTTAAGGGATCTTAGGTTACCTATGGATTTGGGAAGGGACCCATTCAAATCACAATATGAGAATCTCAAGTAAAATAAAGATGTGAGATGGCCAATTGAGATGGGTATCTACCGATAAGCTTGTGTATGACAGATCCAATTCGGTTAAAGATTTGAGATTGCCAATTGAGATGGGTATCTCTCCTGATAAGCTTGTTCGTGAAAGATACAAGTAAGTTAAAGATTTGAGATTGCCAATTGAGATGGGTATCTCTCCTGATAAGCTTGTTCGTGAAAGATACAAGTAAGTTAAAGATTTGAGATTGCCAATTGAAGTGGGTATCTCTCCTGACAAGCTTGTTCGTGAAAGATACAAGTAAGTTAAAGATTTGAGATTGCCAATTGAGATGGGTATCTCTCGATAAGCTTGTTCGTGAAAGATACAAGTAAGTTAAAGATTTGAGATTGCCAATTGAGATGGGTATCTCTCCTGATAAGCTTGTTCGTGAAAGATACAAGTAAGTTAAAGATTTGAGATAGCCAATTGAAGTGGGTATCTCTCCTGATAAGCTTGTGAATGGCATATGTAAGGCCCCGTTACCGGTAACCCTACTTTCGTGTTGGATTTACTCATAAACACAGTTTTAAATATCAGAGTTAATTAAAAACTTTACGCGGAATATAAAACTTTCATTAAACATTACATAATTCATAACTTGTCCCAAAACATCCTTTGTCTTTCACATTAAAGCATTAAAATTAGAACATCATAAGTCTTCAGATGCCAGACTCTTGTTCAATGCCACGTGTCTCCTCAAGCGAGCTGCCTCATCCTACTCACCTGCGTGCATACTAAAAGTCAGCTACGCTGAGTGAGTTCTAGTTAATCATACACTATACCATACACATAAACTTATATTCCTTCATTCATACTTTCTTACTTTCATACTTTCATTCTTTCTTTTGTATTAACTTACCTTCATATCTTACGTTATAAAGAGCATTACACCCTACATTCCTCGAGTATTATTAGGGCTCGGTACCCTCCTTCCTCGAATATTATTAGGGCTCGGTACCCTCCTTCCACGAGTATTATTAGGGCTCGGTACCCTCCTTCCTCGAGTATTATTAGGGCTCGGTACCCTCCTTCCACGAGTATTATTAGGGCTCGGTTTCCCTCTTTCCACGAGTATTATTAGGGCTCGGTTTCCCTCTTTCCTCGAATATTAGTAGGGTTCGGTTCCCTAGTTCTCGAATATTAGTAGGGTTCGATTCCCTCTTTGTTACAATACAACCATACATTATACCTCGAGTATTATTAGGGCTCGGTACCCTTTTCGTAACCATACAATCATGCAACCGTCATTTCCTTCTTTAATTAACTTATCACATTCATACACATAAGCATACATATCATACTTACCTTATACTTAGCGTTACAACCTGACAGTACGTGCAATATCCGAAGATCGTTCACGTACCATCAAGCAATCATTCATACATATCATATCATTCACATAAGGCATACACTTATCTCTTAGGATAAGCGTATTGACAAACATATCGAGTATGCACACAGCCCCGAAAACATAACACATAAATGGGGCTAGAAACTCACCTGGATCCTGTTACGCTCGCCGTTGATCGTAATTCCTTTCTTTAACTGGGCTCGGCTAACTGTATAATATTTACACATATCAATTAACTACTACTACTCGTTTTGTATTTCTATCTTTATATGACCCACAACGAACGGGGGTCCGGGGGCAGCGCCCCTGGCAGCGGGGTTCTAGGGGCGGCAGCCCCTAGCGGGGTCCAAGGGGCAGAGCCCCTGGCTGGGGTTAAGCTGCCAGGTCAGCTTGGAAAAATTTTATTTTCGATAACTGCCTTAACACATTTTCCATTAGGTTTTTAATTTATTTTCTAAGCGAACTTCACTTTAGGCGAAGTTAAACCTTAGGCGAACTTGGCTTCAGGCGAAGTTAAACCTTAGGCGAACTTGGCTTTTAGGCGAAGTTAAACCTCAGGCGAACTTGGCTTTTAGGCGAAGTTAAACCTCAGGCGAACTTGGCTTTTAGGCGAAGTTAAACCTTAGGCGAACTTGGCTTTTAGGCGAAGTTAAACCTCAGGCGAACTTGGCTTTTAGGCGAAGTTACCATTTAGGCGAACTTAGCTTTTCAGCGAAGTTGCCATCAGGCGAACTTGGCTTCAGGCGAACTTATCATCAGGCGAACTTGGCTTGCAGGCGAAGTTCATCAGGCGAACTTAGCTTGCAGGCGAAGTTCATCGCTTGAAGGCGAAGTTGCCCAGATGAAGGCGAAGTTGTCGCGCTGCAGATCTGTTTGCCCATAACTCCTTCGTTTCTTAGCCAAATAACTCGATTTTGGTACCCACGGAATCGTATGATCGGCGCCTACAAATCCCAACCATCAAATCGGCCTAAAATCGACGTTTTAGGGGTCCGATTTGGGCAGTTGGGTTTCGGGTCCGATTAACCCGTCAAATCCTAACCATTTTCAGTAATATTAGCTTTGCGGGATTAGTTCCTACCTTTCCAACTCAGATCTACCAGCAAAATCTCTGGTCTCGACTTCGGATCTCGGTCGGTTATGTGTGTGTTTTTGAGTGTGTAAAAGAGAAAGATGGAAATAAAATGATATCTTGGGCTTGGGATGGGTATTTATATCTCTCAAGCCCACGGACCCAAGGCCCATTCTCATTTAACCCATCTTACGTAATCTAAGCCCATGACCTGTTCCTTACTCGACATTAAATAACTAAAACGTGAAATCACTAAACATAACTTTCTTTTATTTAACATTATAAAAATTTTAGGATGTTACAGCATATATAAAACCGTGAGAGGGATGATAGTGCTTGTGTTAACCTTGGGAAGTGGACCAGAGAGATTTTTGTTATTTGACAAGTAAAGTCTTTCCAGATATTCAAGACTTAAGATGTTATCATGTAACCTTCCTTATAAGCCGGTGGAGATAAGACCAAGTGATCTTAGAGAAGAAGAGATATTAAGATAGGTGGGTAAAACAAAACCTATATTAACTTCACCAAGCCAAAGGTCTCTCAAAAAAGTGGAATTTTCAAGGAGAATACTGAAAATATGAGGTTGCATATGCAAATTATCAATCTCATTCCAATTGTTGGAGAGATAAAGTGAAACCAATTTAGGAAGAAGTGTGATTTCTGAAAGGATATGCCATGTGAAACTGTTATCCGACAGGTTAAGTTCTTCCAAAGATTGAAGACTGAATATGTTGTTAGGTAGGTTTCTTTGCAATCCAGTGGGGCCAAGATTTAGCAATTATAAAGAAGAAGAGATATTCAGATTATTAGGTAAAACTGAAGAGATGAAGATATGCAAGCGAAAGTTCTTCCATAGCAGTAGAATTTTGAAGCAGATTGATGAAAACATGAGGTTTTAAAATAAGATCAATCCCACTGTTAGAGAGATCAAGGGACACCAATTTATGAAGGTGTGAAATGTCTGCGGGAACTTGACCCGTAAACCCACAAGAAGACATATTGAGATGTGTGAGACTATTAGAAAGCTTGCTTATATGAGGTGGAAACTGAGAATCAGTAAAATTATTGTAAGCAAGGTTGAGTCTCTGGAGACGAGGAAGGTGAAAAAGAGTCGTGTTAGGGTGGATAGTACCTTGCACCATGCCACAACTTAGGTCAAGACCGATAACATCACCGGTGGAGCGGTCACAAGTTACCCCATTCCAATCACAACAATCTGCACCAGTTTTCCAGTTAATCATTTTTTGTTTATAACCAGAACCAAGCCAGCCTTCACATATGTGGTGTAACCAAGACCGGTTATAATTGATTGAGGAAAGGTTTTGTTTGAACAGAATCAAAGCATGGGCTTGTTTAACTGAACATCTACGAGTGGTGTTCATAGAAGTTGAAGAGGATGAACCGGGAGAGATAAAAATAATAAACGAAAGGAAAAAGAAGAGCAGCATTGAATTACTCATTTTTGTTGTTGGTGTGTTTCTAGTAGCTATACATATTCATACTTTGGTACAATCTATATAAACACATTATGGCTATTTGTTCAATAACGTGTCTTTTGGTTTACAAGACTTAGAAAGCTTACAAGCTTTGCGATGTCATGAGGGTTGAGACCAAGTTTTTGAATGCTCTTCAAATCATTGACTTGTGGGCCTTCCACAAACTCCATGGTCAACAGCTTTGAGGTACTGAGGTTCCAATACACAGCAGGTGCATAAACATACTCTGCAATATGAGGAGATAACCTTCGAAAATTATCCATACATTTTATGCTGTTGTTGGCCTCATTTAAGAAATCTAGTTCCTGATAACCATCATCGTAATTTTATTAACAATATATTTTTAAATGCATAATACCACCTTACATTTGTTCATCCAGTTTTTGGTGTTTATAATGCAGCAGGATATCATAACAATTTGGGAAGCAGGTCAAAGTCAAAGATTAGCCTCTAACCTTAGGTAGACTCTCGTGTACTTCATCTATCAACCACCTATATTCAGACCACTATGGTTATTAGCCTCTAACCATAGGTGCGTAAACATACTCTGCAATATGAGGAGATAACCTTCGAAAGTTATCCATACATTTTATGCTGTTGTTGGCTTCATTTAAGAAATCTAGTTCCTGATAACCATCATTTTAACTTCATTAACAATATAACTTCATTAGCATAAAATTTGTTCATATCCAGTTTTTGATGTTCATAACAATTTGAGAAGTAATTGGATCGAAGTGAAAGTCAAAGATAAGTCCCTAACCTTAGGTAGACTCTCGTGTACTTCATCTATCAACCACCTATATTCAGACCACTATGGTTATTGCCAAATATCTCCATTTACAAACACACGCATAAAATAATAACAGCTAGAGATATAAACCTGTAATCAAATGAGGGAAATATCCAATGCAGAGTAGTGACAATCAATTCCACTGTTGCATAATCTGCGACTGCGGTATCTGTCATGTGCATATGTTGTACCTGCAAAAAAGAATAATTATCAATATAAAGAATCAAATAAGATGGAATATAATGGTAACAATTTGAAACCTTGACAGCAACTTTTTGTCCCCGATGAGTTCGAGCAACATGAACCTGAGCAAGGGAAGCGCTTGCAATAGGGACAGGATCAAACTCCTTAAATATCTGTGTACACAAACATTTAACTCACTTTTAAGACATGAAATAATCAGAATAACATAGATATAACATATTAGCATACATACTTCTTCAGGTGGGCCACCGAGTTCTTTCTTGACAACCTGGCACACTTGATCATACGAAGACGTTGGGCATCGATTCAGCTGTGAGGGATAAGCGGAAGAGGCGAACGGGTACAGTGGTGCAAAGCTTGAGAGAAGTGGCGGATCTTCGGCATTAGCAATGGTGGCGGCACCAGCACCGTTGCCTAAAGCGAGAGCAGTAAATGCGAGCTTTGATTTAGCTCCCCAAATAGATCGCGCCATGTTTTGTTCACCGGGCACCGAAAATAATGTTTTTCGGCGACCAGGTGGAAACAAGTATGGCCAAGGGAACAAGAAAGACACAAGTATTGAAATCGCAACCCGTTATACAGTAAATCGACACAAATCCTCCCAAGTGAGACATCTTCTTTTCCCCCTATTTTTTATCCAAAGAAATCCCAACATCGTTATTTCCTCCGCCAAACTTACAAGATGAATAAGACTTCCCTTGTGAACTAGCGCATTCCTCCTTTTCCACAAAATCCAAATCGCAATTAAACACACCGCATGGAAAACTCTTGCTTTATCCTTTGGGAACTTGGAAAACTTATAAGTTCTAAAATATCCCGATATCTAAAAAGGAAGAAGACGAATGCTTTACACCATTGCGAAACCAGACTCCACATACAAATACATTTAAATTTTTTATTTCTTCTATATCTTTTAATATATTGTGTTTAAAAAGCAACCAAACTTACCATTGTAACGTGCTTATTTTTGTTAACATTTCAGTGTAAATTTTGTTTTATTTTGATGTGTTTATTATAATGTACAAATCAATAAAGCATAAAAGTGCAACTCAAATATGCAATTATGAACCTAAAATATAATTACAAATTTAACCCTTCAACTATACTCAACTTTTATAAACTTAATTAATAATTATCCTTCCATCCCCTTAAATTTACCCATATATTCCGCTATATTCTTTTTCTTTGGTTTTCATGTACATCTTTGAATATAATAAATTTCAAACATACTATCATGATGTGTTTGTTTTTGTCGACACTACGATGTAAGAATATTGATGCGTATGTTATAACCAAAATGATTTCGCGTCATTTAAAAGAAAGTATCAATTTTGGTTCAAGTCAAATTGCCATCAAAATAAGTTTTGATCATTTTTTTAAATACTTTTATTGTTTCAAGTCAAAACGCATTCGAGCTATAATAGGATGTAAGCGAAATGAGTTTATGTCATTATAAAAAAATGTTTAAACTTTTGTTCAATTCCAAACATGCAATAAGTAAAATGACTTTGAGTCATTTTAAAAAAATGGCAATTTTGGTTCTAGTTGAAACAGGTTATAAGCATAATGAGATCGAGTCATCTTAAGAAAAATGGTTTCGATTTGCGTCAAAACAATTATATGCAAAATAAATTCAAGTCATTTAAAAAAGTATCCATTTTGGCTCAGGGTGGACATTAAATATTTGATCATTTATGAAGGTTCAAATGACTTCCCAAATTAACGTGACTACCATAGTAGATTTGGTTCAGGTCAAAATGCGCAGCAAAATGAGTTTCGGTAATTTTTTTTAATATTTTTATTTTTCCAGGCCAACGATCGAGGACTTTGATAGGTCAAAACGTGTTCGAGTTATATTAGGATGTAAGCCAAATGAGTTTACGTCATTATAAAAAAAGTTTAATGTTTTGTTAAGATCAAGATCAAGACAGGTATATGTAAAATGAGTTCGGGACATTAAAAAAAACTATCAACTTTGGTTCTTGTTAACATGTTATAAGCATAACGGTTCGAGTCATCTTTAAAAAAAATAGGTTTTGGTTTGCGTCAAAACAATTATATGCAAAATGAATTTAGGTCATTTAAAGAAAATATCAATTTTGGCTCAGTGTGAAAAATTTTGGTCGTTTATGAAGGTTTCAAAAAACTTCCCAAATAACCATGACTATCATAATAGATTTGGTTCAGGTCAAAATGCCATGCAAAATGAGTTTCGATCATTTTTTTAAGCTACCAAGCCATGGGTATAAAACTAGGTTTTTAGGATTTGTATAATAATTGTACCGTACAAAAAGAAACATTCATTTTTTGAAAAAACTGTATCCTACCGTATATTTAAAAGGTTGTAACTACTAAAAATGTTTAAACATATATCACGCGGTACACGACTAGTAAATGAAAAGAACGCTCTAGCTTAACCTGGAACAAAATGGTTTAGGCAAGGCTCAAACTCACGACATTATTCCATATTAATTAAATGTTTTTAAAATCTTTTAACTATTATTAGTTGTTTAAATTATATAAAATAAGTTATAAATGTTTAAAGTTTTTAAATTAAGTAAACAAACAAAGCAGATTTATAATTAAATAAATTTACAATTGTTATTATTTAGTGAATCTGTTGTTCACTATTACCCTCCATTTCAAGTTAATTTAAAAAAGTTAGCGATGATTCGTATATGTTTATTTTTAGATCACATGATTTGAGAAGAAAAGAGTTAGAACACTTACAATAAAATTTCACAATATTAACACAACCTAACTGAAGTTGAGCTAGTTTAGAAGAATGAAAAATACTTTAAATGATATTATTGAAACAATTGGAAAACATTGTTACTATTTGGTTAACTTTTTCCATACATAAAGTTAGAGGTGTACAAAACCGGTTTTAAACCCAAACCGAACTGGTTTGGTCAACTACCGGTCAAAACTGGTTTGACTCAAACCGGTTCGGTTTATAAACCTTGTGTAGTTTAGACACAAGATAGGCTGACCTGGTCACGTCGGTTCGATTCGGTTTATAAACCGGTTTTAGCCGGTTTAAACCAGTTTTCCTCAAACCGGTTCAGTTTTAAAACCGGTTTGGTAGATCTTAAGGGGAACCGGTCCTGAAACCGGCGGTTTGGGTCGGTTTGGGAACCGGTTCGGGTGAAACCGGTTTTAAAACCAAACCGGTTCGGTTCGGTTTGCCTAAAACCGGTCCTAAACCGGTTTTTTTTACACCTCTACATAAAGTTATGTTCAATCTTGTGGCAAAAAACCGGTTTTTGGCTAAACCAAACCTGTTTAAAGACTATAATTCAGTCAAACAAATGTTGGACCCAAACCGGATCTACTTTAAAAGGAAAACCATAACGGGTAGGGTCGAATCAGATCATATACCAAACCCATCCTATACTGACGGATTGGATTGCATTCAAACTGTTTTTACCCAGACAGTTTCCGGATTCTTTTCGGTTTGATTGTACACTAGTTCAATTTCAATTATTAGGAAAATGATGTCGGCCAAGCTGCCAATATCTCAGGCTCAAAAATAAAAAAAGGAGAATAGCCCATTTCAAGTATGAAAATTATGGGCCCATCACATTATAGAATTAGAAGTAGAAGTATCGAGGCCCATCACATTACTGAAATATCAACACTGTCGATATCTTATGTTAGAATGTTTCTTAAGCTGTAAACTAGTTTTATACCATCTCCAATCTGGATTTCTCAAAACAATAAAATTAAATTTAACCAAAATATTCACCAAAAAAGCTCATTAAATGACTGATATATTAATAAACATCAAATAAGCCCTTTCAACTAAATCATATTCCCTCACTTCTATTCGTATCCCATGCTCAAATCTCTTTTATCTTTCAATATTATTATTATCTAAATGGAATGAGCACTTCTTGTCATAGCCCTAACCTTTCATTTTTTTTTCTTTTTTTAACTACGGACTACTCCCACACCAGGAGAGTAATCTACTCCAATGATATGATTCGATTCATGGTTTTCTCCACAAAAGGCAAAAGTCTATACCAACCACCCAAAACTGGAAAAGTTGCTTGACACAAATATGTAGCATCATAAAGAAAATCATAAGTTAAAACAGAAAAATTCTCAAAATAAGTATTTATGAAAACAACTTTCTAGTTTTAGGTATTATTTTCAAAAAATTCCAAAAATAGGTATTAGAAACTAGTCGTGACGAGTAGTTTGTAGAACCAATTAAAACTTGCCATGTGTCCTTAAACTAACCGTAACGAGCATGTTCACTAATCATTTACTCGTCACGACTAAGTAAGTTTCATGTCTTGTAATCAACGCTCACGAGTAATTCATAAGTCCTTTAGTCGTGACGACTAGTTTATCTTATTTATATTCCCTACAAGAGTAGTTTATTAGTAGTTAACTCGTCGCGACTAGTTTAACCTTATAATCAACTCGTCGCGATTAAATGACTTATAATTACTCGTGGGCGTTGCTTATGAGGCATGAAATTTATTTAGTCGTAACGAGTAAATGATTATCGAACGTGCTCGTTACGGTTAGTTTAAGATATGTGGCAAGTTCTAATTGGTTTCTACAAACTACTCGTCACGACTAGTTTATAATACTTATTTATGGATTTTTTTACAAATGGTACCTAAAACTAGAAATTTGTTTTCATAAATACCTATTTTAGGAATTTTCCCAAAAACTTATTCCCGGTTACAAATTAAAATATTGCATCCACATCACATAATAACTAATCCAAAGTTGGTTATATTAAAAAATAAGTAATAAATTTTATTATAAATAAGACATTTATATAAGTTTAATCATAATTTTATGCCATTACCATTTTCAGGTTATAGAATTATATGTTTTTTTTTAACGGTCAGTTGGATCTCTTTATCTTTCATTATCATTATCCAAATGGAATGAGCATTTAAATGGCTATAGATATTCATACTTTGTTACAATCTATATATACACATCATGGCTATTCGTTTGTGTTCTAGATCTATTTCTAAATGTAAGACTGACTTTTGAGTCAATAGGCCTTAAACTCATGCAAAATATTCAACTTTTAATTGTTTGTGGTCCATAACAATAAAGTCTCACTCATATAGTAGCATAGTGAAGACTTTTCACTAACGTATTTTTTGGTTTACAAGACTTTTGACTTGTTCTGTGCCGTGGCCCTTAGGGGTTTAGAAAGTATACATGCAAATACCTTTTAAAACAATTAAGCTAATTGATTTTAGGAAGATGAACATCATAAACATGTTACTGCTACTGAAGTTAAGGTGCATATAATGATCGTACCGCTTTGCCGTTGGATGCTCTTTACCCTCCCCACAATGATGGCTCTGTTGTCTTGGGGAGGGTTTCTTCTTGGTCATCAATATGACCTGTCTTTAATATAATATATCTTATTCTCTGAACAATCGGAATTTCGTACTTCTGTTGGATCCTCCCTATCTCCTGATCGAGCTTGTGTAAGTAGATGTTGTCTGGTAGGGCCGATAGTAATACACTATGTGGTACAGAGTAAGGGCCCCTATCTGCCCTACGAGTCATCCGGCAGAAAAGACTTTCTGAATAGAGTAAAAGAACTTGGTGTCGTCGATCTCTTCCTTAAAGATGGGGATGAGTAGATGGTAAACAAGATTCTTACATAAAACTTCAAAACTTAGAATATAGATTTTAATAAACAAGTGACATGTCAGGGAAGCCGGCTAAGCCTTAGCCACCACTTTATGGGCACACAATTTTGTGAAAAGTAAGCGGAACCCACTTTCAGCCTATAAAAATTCGACACGTATCAAAGACGTCTAAACTTAGCCTACATCTATGGTTATTTAGCAGAAATTCTTTACTCTTAGCCAGTTTCGGAATATGTATATATTCACTTAGCCAACTCCACTAGCCACGAAAATCAAAAATATTTACCTACCAAATTAAATACTTACCCGACTTTCATGTTATTTTCTCTTAGCCGTCTTTATTTAGCCGCCATATTGAATACTTTACCTACCAAATTAAATATTTAGCCGGCTCACATTTTATTTCTCTCTTAGCCGTCTTCATTTTCTCTCTTAGCCGACATGTTTTAGGCGCCAAAATTAAACATTTATACCTACCTAATAAACACTTAGCCCACTTCCGTTGTGTTTACTCTTAGTCGTCTTCATTTTTTCCCTCAATCGGCATGCTTTTAAATATTTTTACCTACCTATGAAAACACTTACCTAATAAAACTTTGGCGGCTACAAGGGGGGGAAAAGATGGCTAAGTGAAGCTTTAGAACACAAGCCGAGTTGGGCCCGACTAAGAAGGAATGTATGGAGCCAACTTAGTGAATAAACGCATATCCAAAGTCGACTAAGAGTCAAAGATGTCGCCTAAATAACCAGAGATGTAGACTAAGCTTAGCCGTCTTTGACACATGTCGAATTTTTATAGTTTCAAAGTGGGTCCCGTTTACTTTTCACAAAATTTCATGCACATAAAGTGACGACTAAGGCTTAACCGCCTTAGCCGGTTTCCATGACGTGTCACTTGTCTATTGGACAAAAACTCAATTATTGGATGAATTGTAACATCTGCCCTGATCCGACCCGACCCAGGTACCCGTTTCCCTTATCCGATCTCTTTCTTTTATGATTTAATATTTATTTATACTTATATTTTACTTTTAATAATAATATATAATTTCCTTCCCGCCTCTTTCTCTCTCTTTCTTTCCGCCGTCCCGTCCCTCTCCTTCTCTCTTTCCGCCTTCTTTTCCCTCTTGTCGCCGTCCCGCCCTTAAGCCTTGTTTCCCTCTTTTTCTTCTCTTTGCTTGTCCTTTGTTCCTTCCCGCCTAAGGTTGTCTGCGCAGCTCCACGCGCCAGACCCCTTACAAGGAATCCTGCGTGAAGACCACCTGTTTCAGCGATACGCGAGACGAACTCTTCTCGCAGCGCGCTAAGAATTGTAATTCTTCTCGCAGCGCGCGAAGGACGGTAGTTCTTCCCGCGACGCGCTAAGGATTTGTAGTTCTTCTCGCAGCGCGCTAAGAATCGTAGTTCATCCCTCGACGCGCGAAGAATTATAGTTCTTCCCGCGGCGCGCAAGGAATTTTAGTTCCTACCGCGGCGCGCTAAGAAATGTGATTCTTCCCGCGGCGCGCTTAGAAATGTATTTCTTTCCGCGACGCGTTAAGGTTAGTTCTGTCTGCCTTCACGCTCGCGCTCTCTTGACCTTTTGTGTCAGCCTTCTCGCGCTAAACCCTTTGAGTTTTCTTCTGTTTAATCTAGCCGTTTGCTTTTGTGTTGTCTTATCTTTTGAGCTGTTGACCTAATCTGCTTTATGTCTGAAAAGTTACTTTCGGCGCAGCATGCGCACCAACCCCATTGGTTGGCAGAAAAAGTGACTGACATTATCTTTTGAGATCTGCTTTTGCCATGCTTGACCTGTACCTTTATCTACCCGCCCATGCTTTTTACTGTTCCCTGACAACTTTATCTTGCCTCTGCAGCTGCCATATCTTTCCATATCTTTTGCTTTTGGATTCTTATGCTTTTTGATATCTTTTGCTTGATCCTGTTAAAGATCTTTTCCCCTTTTCTAGGGATTATGTCTCCTAGGGTTTTCCTATATATAATAATAATGTTTTAACACTACACACACAAAACACTTAATCTCTCCTGTTCTCTTGCTCCTTGCTCTCTCTGCCGTCTTCCTCCCTGTTCTGCCCTGCTTTTCCGGTAATATATATATTATATATAATTTACTTATTAATTATGCTAACTTATAATCAAGACTTAAAACAAATCATTAAAACAATAATCTTATTTATAGGTTAACTTGTGCTTGTTTAAAGTTGGTTCTTGCTTTATCTTACACCGCATCGTTTATCATGTGAGTAATCTCGTACCTAATCCCTTTTTGCTTTTAATGTTTTGGGATGTTCATGTGTTCATACAAACTTAGAGTCTTAAACTGTTTATGAACTTTAGTCGCGCAGTATCCCATGTGTTGAGGACGTAGACTTGGCTGTTTATTTGTATGTGTGGATCATTAACCGTCTTGTCGGTCTATTCCGCAGTTTTCATGGTACCATTAGATGAACACGGGAGAACTATCGTTTATGATTTTCTCTTTTGTTTGCACATGCACAGTTTGTCTTGTTTGTGAGCTCAATTGTGAGCACTGGCAGTCTTATGAATCTTAGAGTTGGTCCCGATCAGATTACACCCTTGTTGAAAACCAGACATACACATGTTGCGCGCAGATTTATGGTTATCTATGTATTGTATTAAACTTGATTTCTCACCAACACGCAAGTGTTTGACGTTTATTTTAACACATGTTCAGGGTTGCAGTAGCTGTTTTGGAGCTTGTGGACACATAGGAAGTTTCTTTATTTTGGACCTAGATTAAAATGTATCAAGACAAGTTTTTGCTGTTCGAATATTATGATTTATAATATATTGATTTATGATGATTTATGTTATCTTGTGTTTACCCTGCGCGTGCGCGAATGAATGTATTTATTAAATATTGACACCCAATAGTGTCACGAGTAATGAAACAATATGTGGCGCCCCGATGTATAATCCGCCTTTGGTCGGGGTGTTACAGATTGGTATCAGAGCTCGTTGACTTTAGGATAGGTGGTTAGACGTAACGGCCTAGAATACCTAAGAGTCCCTTCTCGCGCATGAGAGAAATCTCATGTTTGCGCGCTTATTGTTAATTACTCGTTATTTATGAATATGCTCGCGCTTGCGCAGTATATGATTTTATCTTTTATTTCGCGATATTTCGATTTTTGTTGAATTTCGATTTTTATTGATTTTTCTTACATATTCGTTTGTTGGGTTTGAAAATCCGAAAAGTCATGGTGATACATGAATAGTTGATTTTCAATTTCCATTTACGATTATGTTCTGAGGTTGGAGACTTGAAAAGTCATGGTGATACATGAATTGTCAACCTCCAATACTCATTTCCTTGTATATTTTATATTGAAGATTGAAAAGTCATGGTGATACATGAATCGTCAATCTCCAATACTTGTTTGCTCGTATATTTTAAATTGGGATTTCGGAAAGTCATGGTGATACATGAATTGTCGATTCTTGATTCGAATTTGTTACCTTTATTAAGCCTGCATTTAGGGTCATTTAATCTACTTTAACTTTTGATAGTATCTAACTCTGCGAAACCAAGCTTTATAAAGTTATACTTTGCAATAAAACCAAGATATTAACTAAAATTAAAACTTTTATAGAATGCCTCCGCTATCTCGCCGATTTCAGAGATGAGAAGCCTCGCGCATGCGTAGACAGCAACGTTCCCAGGAAATGGCCGCCGCAATAGCCCAAGCTTTGAGCCAAAACAATACCAACACCTCTGGTTACAACATTAAGTCCTTTAACGCGGGTAACCCTCCAAAGTTCACAGGTCTTGAAGGAGCCACCGTGATGCTCCAGTGGCTTGAGAAAATAGAAAACACTTTCCTCCACACCCAATGCCCCTCAGACAGACGAACCCTATATGCTTCCAGTGTCCTGGAATCTAGAGCGCTTACATGGTGGAATGGAGTAGCTCATGCGCGTGGCGCAGAAGCTGCTTCCAGCATGCTCTGGGAGGAATTTAAGGAAATTCTGACGCGAGAATTCTGCCCTCCCAACGAAGTTAAGCGCTTGGAGGAAGAATTTTGGAATCTTAAGCAATACAGTGGCGAAGCGCGCGAGTACGCGACGCGCTTCCATGAACTAAGTTTGCTTGTCCCTCACCTTGTTACCCCTTCACGCCGAGCCATAGAGAAATTCCTTGGGGGTCTCCCCATGGAAATTCAAGATTCTGTATGGGCCAGAAACCCAGTAACCCTCTCTGACGCCATTGAGTTGGCCGCTGTGCTCAGCGACAACCATGTCAGAGCAGGAACCCTGCTCCTGCGGGGAGCTGAGAAAACCAAACCCACCAAGACTGCCCCTGAACCAACAGAAACCAAACCAGAACCCTCAAACCGTAACAACCTCAAGCGCAGGCGCAAAGCCTATGCGCTTACCAGCCCACCCATAGTCCAGCAACCCACATACCAACCTCCAGTTTATGCGCCTAACCCTCTGTCAGCCTACCCAACTCCCCCTATAGTCCACAACTATGCCTTGACCAATTCAGCACTCCCTGCCCCTCCACCTAAGAAACCTTACACAGGAAACCATCCCTTTTGCCCAACCTGTAGATTTCACCACCCAACCCAAACCCCGTGTCGACTTTGTACCCGATGTGGCCGCGCTGGTCACCTTGCAGAAAACTGTAGAGTCCTTCTCGCCAATCCAATTGCGCCAACACCACCAGTCTACCCGCAGAACCCACAACCAACCTACCAAAACCCACGACCCAGATCGTGCTTTAACTGCGGTGATCCCAGTCATTTCCGGAACGCGTGCCCAAGACTACAAGTTCAGATTATGCAAGCGAATCCGGTGAACCAGATTTCGAACCAAGTGACGCGTGGACGAGCTTTTAACATAACCGCGCACCAAGCGCAAGCGAATAATGACGTAGTTAATGGTACATTTTTGCTTAACGGATTTTATGCTTCTATACTTTTTGATACTGGCGCCGATCGAAGTTTTATCTCTCGCGCCTTCGAGCAGAAGCTTGCGCGACCGCGCGATGACTTAAAAGAAGATTTTTCAGTTGAATTGGCTAACGGTGAAACTGTTTTAATTAACTCTGTGATTAAAGATTGCACGCTTAACCTTAACGAAAACGATTTTCTGATCGACCTCATCCCCATGCCTCTTGGGAGCTTTGATGTTATCATTGGTATGGACTGGCTCTCGAAGAATCGCGCCGAAGTTATTTGCGCCAAGAAGTTGATTCGCATTCCTCGAGAAAATGGTGATCTTCATATTTACGGCGAGAAACCCTCCCGCGGTCTTAAACTTATGTCTTGCGCCGAAGCCCAAAGACTCATGCGGAAGAAGTGTATTGCATTTCTAGCCCATGTGGTTAAACCTGCTGAAGAGAAGAAGCTTCGCGATATCCCTGTTGTGCGTGATTTCCCTGAAGTTTTTCCTGATGATCTTCCTGGTATCCCTCCCGCTCGTGAAGTCGAGTTCCGTATTGATCTTGTCCCTGGTGCTTCCCCCGTAGCTAAATCTCCTTACCGTCTTGCACCCGCTGAGATGCAAGAATTGGCCAGCCAACTTCAAGAGTTGACAGCTAAAGGATTCATCCGCCCTAGCTCTTCGCCCTGGGGTGCCCCGGTGTTGTTCGTTAAAAAGAAAGATGGATCGTTTCGCATGTGTATTGATTACCGCGAGTTGAACAAACTCACCATTAAAAACCGGTATCCTTTACCGCGTATTGACGACCTCTTTGATCAACTCCAAGGTGCCTCTTGTTTCTCGAAGATCGATCTCCGCTCTGGTTATCACCAGTTGCGCATCCGCGATGAAGATGTTCCGAAGACTGCTTTTCGAACTCGTTATGGCCATTTTGAATTCTTGGTCATGTCCTTCGGTCTAACCAACGCACCCGCCGTTTTCATGGATCTAATGAATCGGGTGTGTAGACCTTTCTTGGACCGTTTTGTGATTGTGTTTATCGATGATGTTCTGGTGTATTCTAAGACCAAGGCCGAGCATGAGCAACATCTTCGGTTGGTGTTGCAGAAGCTTAGAACCGAGCAACTCTATGCTAAGCTTTCCAAGTGTGAATTTTGGTCGGATGAAGTACAGTTTCTTGGTCATGTTGTAAACAAGATGGGTATTCATGTCGACCCATCCAAGATTGAAGCAATCAAGAACTGGATTACGCCATCCACTCCTTCTGAGATCCGTTCCTTTCTGGGCTTAGCTGGTTATTACCGGCGCTTCATTTCGAACTTCTCGAAGATCGCTTTGCCTTTAACAGCTCTAACGCACAAAGGTAAACCATATATTTGGGGCTCGAAGCAAGAAGAAGCCTTTCTATCGCTCAAGCGTTTGTTGTGTGAAGCTCCTGTTCTTGCGCTACCTGAGGGTAATGATGATTTTGTCGTGTATTGCGATGCATCCAACCAAGGTCTCGGTTGTGTTCTTATGCAACGAGGCAAGGTTATCGCTTACGCATCAAGGCAACTCAAGGTTCATGAAAAGAATTATACAACTCACGATCTCGAACTTGGTGCAGTTGTTTTTGCCTTGAAGATCTGGAGACACTACCTTTATGGTACTAAGTGTATCCTCTACACTGACCATAAAAGCCTTCAGCATATCTTTGATCAAAAGGAACTTAACATGAGGCAACGCCGATGGAACGAACTCATCAGCGATTACGATTGTGAGATCCGGTATCATCCTGGTAAGGCTAACGTGGTAGCCGATGCGCTCAGCCGAAAACCCTGCCAGCTTAACTGTATCTTGCCGCGCACCCAGCTTCACTTCGCGCCGATTCAAAGCAACCTTGAATTGCGTATTCGTGACGCGCAGCGCGCATCCATCAGTAATGGTAACCTTCGCGCCGAGTTAGCGTGTGGCGCGGAAGCACATTTTGTCCCTAATCTGAGTGGAATTCTCTGTTATCTTAATCGCATCTGGATTCCCTTTGATGAGAATCTTCGCGCTGATATCCTGAGTGAAGCGCACAAATCTCGATATTCTATTCATCCCGGCGCTGATAAGATGTACAAGGATTTGCGCATTACTTATTGGTGGCCCGGTATGAAAAAGAATATTGCTGTGTTCGTAGCTAAATGCCTGACTTGTTCTAAAGTAAAAGCTGAACACCAACGCCCATCTGGTTTGCTCGAACAACCTGAAATTCCTACGTGGAAATGGGAATGTGTAGCGATGGACTTTATTACCAAGTTACCTTTGACAGCAAGCAAACATGATAGCATTTGGGTAATAGTGGATCGTTTGACTAAGTCTGCTCACTTTCTGCCCATTCGTGAAAACTACCGTGTTGAGCAACTCGCGCAGCTTTATGTCAAGGAAATTGTCTGCCGCCATGGTACTCCTTTGAGCATCATATCCGATCGCGATGGCCGTTTTATATCTCGCTTTTGGAAATCTCTCCAATCTGCGCTAGGAACTCGCTTGGACATGAGTACGGCATATCATCCCCAGACTGACGGACAGTCTGAGCGAACTATTCAAACTCTTGAGGATATGCTCCGATCTTGTGTTCTTGATTTTGGAGGTAATTGGGATTCGCACCTGCCTTTGATTGAGTTCTCTTATAATAACAGCTATCATTCCAGTATTGGTATGGCCCCATTTGAAGCACTTTAAGGTCGTAAGTGCCGCTCCCCGATTTGATGGAGCGAAGTGGGTGAAACTCAAATCACAGGACCCGAACTGGTTCAAGAGACAACCGATAAAATCGCCAAGATCCGTGATCATCTGCTGACTGCCCGAAGCCGACAGAAGAGTTACGCAGATCGTAGGCGGAAGCCTCTCGAATTTCAAGTTGGTGATCTTGTTCTCCTCAAAGTGTCGCCTTGGAAGGGTGTTGTCCGCTTTAGGAAGAAAGGTAAGCTTGCTCCTCGTTATGTTGGTCCATTCAAGATTCTCGCGCGTGTAAGAAAAGTTGCCTACAGACTTGATCTGCCGCCCGCGCTCAGTAATGTGCATCCAACGTTCCATATATCCAATCTCAAGAAGTGTTTAGCTGACGAGAACCTTCACATTCCACTTGATGAAGTTCAAGTTGATGAAACTATGCATTTCGTTGAGAAGCCTGTTGAGATTATGGATCGCGAGGTTAAGCAAACCAAGCGCAGTCGTATCCCTATTGTTAAAGTTCGTTGGGAGTCCAAGCGCGGAGCCGAGTTTACATGGGAAAGGGAAGATCAAATGAAGATCAAGTACCCGCACCTGTTCTCTGCGCAACCTACTTCGAGATAAATTTCGGGACGAAATTTCTTAAAGTAGGGGAGACTGTAACAACTGCCCTGATCCGACCCGACCCAGGTACCCGTTTCCCTTATCCGATCTCTTTCTTTTATGATTTAATATTTATTTATACTTATATTTTACTTTTAATAATAATATATAATTTCCTTCCCGCCTCTTTCTCTCTCTTTCTTTCCGCCGTCCCGTCCCTCTCCTTCTCTCTTTCCGCCTTCTTTTCCCTCTTGTCGCCGTCCCGCCCTTAAGCCTTGTTTCCCTCTTTTTCTTCTCTTTGCTTGTCCTTTGTTCCTTCCCGCCTAAGGTTGTCTGCGCAGCTCCACGCGCCAGACCCCTTACAAGGAATCCTGCGTGAAGACCACCTGTTTCAGCGATACGCGAGACGAACTCTTCTCGCAGCGCGCTAAGAATTGTAATTCTTCTCGCAGCGCGCGAAGGACGGTAGTTCTTCCCGCGACGCGCTAAGGATTTGTAGTTCTTCTCGCAGCGCGCTAAGAATCGTAGTTCATCCCTCGACGCGCGAAGAATTATAGTTCTTCCCGCGGCGCGCAAGGAATTTTAGTTCCTACCGCGGCGCGCTAAGAAATGTGATTCTTCCCGCGGCGCGCTTAGAAATGTATTTCTTTCCGCGACGCGTTAAGGTTAGTTCTGTCTGCCTTCACGCTCGCGCTCTCTTGACCTTTTGTGTCAGCCTTCTCGCGCTAAACCCTTTGAGTTTTCTTCTGTTTAATCTAGCCGTTTGCTTTTGTGTTGTCTTATCTTTTGAGCTGTTGACCTAATCTGCTTTATGTCTGAAAAGTTACTTTCGGCGCAGCATGCGCACCAACCCCATTGGTTGGCAGAAAAAGTGACTGACATTATCTTTTGAGATCTGCTTTTGCCATGCTTGACCTGTACCTTTATCTACCCGCCCATGCTTTTTACTGTTCCCTGACAACTTTATCTTGCCTCTGCAGCTGCCATATCTTTCCATATCTTTTGCTTTTGGATTCTTATGCTTTTTGATATCTTTTGCTTGATCCTGTTAAAGATCTTTTCCCCTTTTCTAGGGATTATGTCTCCTAGGGTTTTCCTATATATAATAATAATGTTTTAACACTACACACACAAAACACTTAATCTCTCCTGTTCTCTTGCTCCTTGCTCTCTCTGCCGTCTTCCTCTCTGCCTCCGTCTTCCTCCCTGTTCTGCCCTGCTTTTCCGGTAATATATATATTATATATAATTTACTTATTAATTATGCTAACTTATAATCAAGACTTAAAACAAATCATTAAAACAATAATCTTATTTATAGGTTAACTTGTGCTTGTTTAAAGTTGGTTCTTGCTTTATCTTACACCGCATCGTTTATCATGTGAGTAATCTCGTACCTAATCCCTTTTTGCTTTTAATGTTTTGGGATGTTCATGTGTTCATACAAACTTAGAGTCTTAAACTGTTTATGAACTTTAGTCGCGCAGTATCCCATGTGTTGAGGACGTAGACTTGGCTGTTTATTTGTATGTGTGGATCATTAACCGTCTTGTCGGTCTATTCCGCAGTTTTCATGGTACCATTAGATGAACACGGGAGAACTATCGTTTATGATTTTCTCTTTTGTTTGCACATGCACAGTTTGTCTTGTTTGTGAGCTCAATTGTGAGCACTGGCAGTCTTATGAATCTTAGAGTTGGTCCCGATCAGATTACACCCTTGTTGAAAACCAGACATACACATGTTGCGCGCAGATTTATGGTTATCTATGTATTGTATTAAACTTGATTTCTCACCAACACGCAAGTGTTTGACGTTTATTTTAACACATGTTCAGGGTTGCAGTAGCTGTTTTGGAGCTTGTGGACACATAGGAAGTTTCTTTATTTTGGACCTAGATTAAAATGTATCAAGACAAGTTTTTGCTGTTCGAATATTATGATTTATAATATATTGATTTATGATGATTTATGTTATCTTGTGTTTACCCTGCGCGTGCGCGAATGAATGTATTTATTAAATATTGACACCCAATAGTGTCACGAGTAATGAAACAATATGTGGCGCCCCGATGTATAATCCGCCTTTGGTCGGGGTGTTACATGAATGTGGTTAAATTAGACATGTCTGTTTTAAAAATTTTTTACGTCAAATTTGTTTATTTTGGTAAACTTACAAAAAAGGAATTCATAGAGTTTGGTCGCCGGTTAATAGTCAGCAACATTAAATAGCCAACGCACAATTGATTTAGATTATGATGAATCTATTCGATGTTGGAGTTTGGGAATGAGTTTTGAGAGGTTTGATCGCTAGTGATTCTGATTAATTTTGGAGTTTGGGGGAGTTGGCGCCGATGATTCTAAAACAATACCAAAGGGGCAAAATTGATTTAGGGTTTCGCAAAAATTATGATGAATCTAATTGTTGGATTATAAAATCATATCCAGAGTAAGGGATCAGACCGTCATTGGAAGGGGAGTTTGTTGTAGGCGGGATTTGGAGAGGAAGAATAGGCTAAACTAAGGACACGTGACACAAATAATCCTTTATTTATTAAATAGTATAGATAAGTTTTAAATATTGTTATAAACAAGACATTTATATAAGTTTTATCATAATTTTATGCCATTACCATTTTTAGATTATATAATTTTATTATTATTATTATTATTATTATTATTATTATTATTATTATTATTATTATCGAATAGTCAGTTGGATCACTAATGGGTACTGGCCCACCTAATCATCTTCATTCCACGCCTAGAAGAATACCGACCATAGGTGCCAAAATTCCCTAGTCCAGCCTGAAACCTCCTTTTATTTTATAACGGGTGAGACTTGAACCAAATACCCTCTCCTATTTTTCTAATTATAGGTGGCAAAGAAAAATAGTATTTTACAAATTATAAAACTATATAAAAAGTCATATATTAAAATTTAAAACGCACAATATGATTTGTGTAAGCAAATACGCAATGTCCCATATATTAAAAGAAATTATCCTAAGGCTTTTGAACCACCAAAAAGGGTGAGTCATTTGGACGAATCCGAGTATGATATACGTAAACCCATTGGTCAATAGATAAAGATTGTTGTGGGCCCACTTTATTATCTAGAAAACATGTCGAAGTCATCCTTTATGTGTGTAATCCGTGTTTCTCTTTTCCTGTTTTCTATTTCAATATATTTTCATTTTATCAATCATTTCATCTCATGATAAAGGCCCAGGACATATGTTCATAATAATTAATTAAACAGGAATTAATTTTCTTGATTTGTTAAGAGGATGACTTTTTACTTATTGTTTTGTTTGTGAAGAAACACTAAGTGACCCCGGGCAGATTATGGGTAATCTGGGGGCTAAGTAATGTTTCCCTCGAAGGTTAGGTCCAGCAGAGTAAGTTGTACTTCAGGGAACCTGCAAAACAGACACCGTGAGCTCGTCACTGAGAAGGGGGGGGGGGGGTTCCTCCTTGTGACCACCCTCCGGCGTGAGAATCAGTCTATATTGCTCTTTAAATATAAAAGTATATGAATACTATTAGAGCAATTATCAAGTAAGTTATACGAGATAGTAGATGATGAAATGATAATACCATTTGCTGTCTTTTATAGCCGAAGGTGGGTTTCCAAGGGGTTTAGCCGGCCCAACACGCTACCAACTGTAACCTATGCACGTGCCCTACCTGTGAGTGGTGGATAGGTAGCGGCTGACACAGAGCAGGCGTGCCGTGCACTCTTCGTCTTCTACCAACTGCAGGCTAGGCACGTGGTCTGGCAGGAGTTGGTGGGCAGGCGGCGGCTATTGGTCACAGTGCTGTGGCGTGCTGTCTGCCACGCTGCTGTCAGTGAGCTGTCGCATTCTTGGTCAGATCTTTTGTCTTTACCTCGTCAGGTATCACGCAAAAGATCCTCCATCATACGGACTGGCCCATTTTGGCGGGAGTTTTCCCCCTCCCGCCTTTGCTCATTCTTTCAGGTGACACTGAATATTTGTAAGTGTTAAGCCTTATGCGTGTAGCTATGCTGTGCGGGTAGCCTTCCCTGATGGCTTGTATCCGCAACTGCGGGAACAGGCGGGTTACTTTACCATTGGGAGGCTTTTCCCTGCGTATGCAGCTTGCATACTGCGCGTAGGCTTCTCTGAGCATGGTGGGTCCTGCGGGAGTAGATGGTCTTTGCGCAGACATCCCTGTTCAAGGTGAGTCATGCGGGACCAACTGAGCCCTGCTGGGACCTACCTCTTCAAGTCCCCCCAGTCCAATGTTCTTCTCACGAATGTCTAATAAAGTGAGGTGAACTTTTGGACTTAAGCAAAGGGTTTTGAAAAGGGGTTTTTGTAAGGTTTTCCATGGGGGTTCTTCCCGCGGAAGTCCTTGTCACTTGCAGAAATTCCCGAGTTTCCTGCTTGGTCTTTGGGTATGATGCGGGTAGGTCTGTAACCTCCTCGCAAGTCAGGAGCATTGGGTCTTAGTTGTGCGGATTCTCCCTGTGGTTCTGGTAGTTTTTGAACATAGTGATCAATTATGTTTAAACCACCAATTCCATCTTGGAGCCTCAAACAACGTAGTACTCGATGTTCCCGCTATGCGGGGATATTATTTCCGTTTTCGCAAGCATTGCCCAGAAGATCCTTCCTGGTTTCAATTCTCAGCGGGTGCTAGGTATGTGAAGGGTTTTGCCTTTACACTGTACCTGCATCCGTCTTACGGTTACTTTACTTCCAAGGTATTCCTGGCGTCCATTCCCTGCGGGTGCTAGGTATGAAGGGTTTTGACTTTACACTGTACCCGCACCCGTCTTATGGTTACTTGGTTGCCAAATATTTTGGCTTCAATTCCCTGCGGGTGTTAGGTATGTGAAGGGTTTTGCCTTTACACTGTACCCACACCCGGCTTATGGTTACTTGTTTGCCAAGGTAAGGGGTATTTTCCCGCTTACTTTTTTGAACCTTAGTCTTCAAATTTTTAAATTTTGAAATTTGAAGAGTTGGTGGATGGATAACAACCCAATACCTCAAACGTCGTGCGACGGTTTCTTCTGACTGTGTCAGGACGTGCCAGAAGTTATGGCGACATGACATTATGTGGTCATTCCAGTTGCTTTTTCAGGCGCGTGGGCACGGGATTTCGGGCGCGTGGCCGCGAAATCTCTGGCACACGTCCTTTTGACAGCTGTTGCCAGCTTGCCTTTGCCACGCGTCATAGTTTCATTGCACCTTTGATTTCTCTCTCTTCCGTATTAAATTCATCGCATTAATTGCGATTACTATATAAAGGGGGAGAGGGTTATTTGCAATTCACACTTTCCACTTTCATCTCTTCTTCTCCAGTAATTTCCGGCGAATTTCTCTTTTTCGGTAAAGCATTACTCTGAAATTTCTTCTTTCTTCCACCATGTCTTCTCACGATGCTGATGATCAGAAGACTGCTGGCGAATGCCAGTGTTCTCTTCCTGTCGAGCTGTACCAGTATATCGTCAGGAAGTTCATGCTCGAGTCTCTCGAGCCTGAGTTTCCTGAGCCCCACCATACTGTGTACGATGCCCCTAGTGGCAAGATCGGGGTTTATGCTGCATTCTTTGTCTACGGAAACCTTAGGTTTCCGTTGACAAAGTTTGTGTACCGTGTCCTGGAGAGGCACGGTGTGCACCTGACAGAGGTGCACCCCATGGCCATTGCCAAGGTCCGGCACTTTGAGTGGGTGTGCCGGATACTGGGCCTTGAGCCCCTCGTTGACTGTCTGATGACCTTCTACACTTGGAGGTGCATCCAGGGGTGGTACACTCTTACAACCCGTATCAAGGGTTTAAAGATTTGTACCACCGAGCGGAGTCTTCGCTCATGGAGAAGAGAGTTCTTCTTCATATCCGCTCGCAGCCATCCCCATCGCCATGAAGTTCAAGAATGGCCAGGCGCTTCCGAACCTTCCCGCCCTCAACTACGAGGAGGCGGAATGGTTCTCGAAGATATCCCGGGTCCAGTCCCCG